>NW_013570293.1:4684-6068 GCF_000499745.2 Eimeria mitis | reverse complement strand
ACGACTACTGATAACGACTGCAGAGCGATGCGTGTGGCTGTATGCGTTGCCCTTGTCGGGTCGTGTCTCGCTGGGAAGCCGACGAACTTCGGAAATATTCAGTAGCAGCCTACGTAATCCGACTCTATATCAATCCAACTAACAATTTGGCACCAACCGCCTAATATTTTCTGCTGCTGGTTACTACGTTTCCAGCCTCTCGCAGTCTGCCACGCCAATTTACTCTGGTTGCTCGACTGTCAACCACGGTCATGTTAGTGCATATCGAGCTGCCAAAAACACCTGCAACCTGTACAAGCCACAGACGAACACAGTTGAAGCACAAGGCGTCAGTTCCACTCCACCGCTCACCCCAAGCAAAACTACCTTCCCAAATCGCCAAATGAATCCATTCCTGCAATCCGGCAGCCTAGACCGTAGCAGTACCCATAGTGACGCCAAGCAGATGCTTTCCTTTCTAAAGCCATACTTCCTGGGCAAAGCAGCGCACGACTGCAGCGTCAGACTTGGCTTGCCCCACCGCAGCTGCAGACGCCCGCATGCAAACTGCACAACCCCACGGTGCCCATACGAGCGCTGCAGCTAGGGTTTCGCAAAATACTGCGTATACTCTTATTCCTGAATAGAACTGGTTTCCAACGGGGGGCGCGAACAAAGCAAATTCTGTATACCAAATGGAGGACAACCGTTTTGGCTGCATACTGTGTCTTTGTCGACTCCCTGCCTGCGGGTAGACAAACAACAGTCAGTGTCGTTGTCGTGAACGGCAAAGACGATTTACCCTTCCCATGGAGCCGAGGACGACAGTAGGCATAGCGGCCCCGGGCTGCGTACTGCACCCCGTGTGTACGTTCGCACCAACTCACCGAAATTGCTTGTAGTGTCAGAATCGGCCTCGCAAACGGCTCGAGAACGGCTTCAACCAATACATACGCAAACCGAGGGCGGCCAAAGCAAAACGCGCTCGTACGTCCTCACACGTCCTCGCACTGCAACTCCATACACTTGCAAGCATGCGCATATATATCCATGCCTTCTCTCATACTGCCTGAACGATGAACCAGCCTGCATCACCGACCGGAGCATATTTGTTCAGCTCTAAGGCCAAACACCCGTGTTCAAGGCAGTTAAACGTCGAAAGGCCATACGCGCATGTTGGTGCGAGATGCCTAGCTCGAATGAATCGAAATGGAGCGATCATAAGCTGCATCTGTCTTGAACACAAAACAGGGAAACTATTGTTGCCAAAGTGTGGTCACCTACCCGCATCACCGGACTACCAAGACGATAGGTCGCTCTCACGGAAACGAGGACAGCTGTAGGCAGTGCTGCCGCCTGCCGAATATTGCGCTGCGCATTGACGGTTGCGCGGGTTCAGTGATCC
>NW_013570293.1:4360-4589 GCF_000499745.2 Eimeria mitis | reverse complement strand
ACGGGCGGGAGCATATACGTTTGCCTCCAACGACAAACGCGCGAGACGAAAGAGCGGACGAACCCATGGCCAGAAAAGGGTGCGCCACACCGCTGCCGAAAGCTCGAACATCCAAACGGCAAACCCCAAACATTCTCGCACATGCATCCCAAACAGCATGCAAACAGGTACTGCGTAGAACACTATTAGCTGGCAAGGCTTGCTTCACCCAGGGTAGAGCAAAGGAACC
>NW_013570293.1:3089-4260 GCF_000499745.2 Eimeria mitis | reverse complement strand
CTGCGTAGAACACTATTAGCTGGCAAGGCTTGCTTCACCCAGGGTAGAGCAAAGGAACCCACAGCCGACATCAACTGTGAGACGGCGCGTCTGGTTGCATGCGTTGGCCTTGTCGAATCGCGTCTAGTTGAATTACCAACGAACGTCGCAAATATCCAAGACCGACGAGATAATAAACCTTAAGCGCGATGGATGGTCGGCGATCGGTACCATGTTTAAACTTGTAAAATGTCAAAAGACACTACGCGCATATTGCCGCGAACAAGGCTAGCTCGAATGAATCAAAATGGAACGCTCATAAGCTGCATCTGTTCTAAACACAAAACAGGCCAACTATTGCTGCCAAACCTTGGTCACCTACCCGCATCACCAGATGACGAAGACGATGTATCGCTCGCATGGAAGCAGAGACGGCAGTAGGCAGCTCCGCCCTCTACCGAGCACTGCGCTCTGCATTTTGGTTCGCACCAGTTCGCGAATATTGTTTGTAATGTCAGACGCTGCCTTACAAACGGCGGCGAAACAGTTCCGACCAGTACATACAAAAACCGAGAGCGGCTAAAGCAAAACGCGCTCACACGTCCCCTCACACTGCAACTCCATACACTTGCTACCATGCGCACATATATACATGCATTCTCTCATACCGCCTGAAAGATCAACCAGCATTCATGAGCGACCGGACCATATCCGTTTCAATCTGACGCCAAACGCGCCAGACCAAAACGCTCACGAGCCCAACGCCAGCAAACGGCTCGGCACCCCCAAGCTGCATGACCTCAACATTTCCACATGTGCACCCCAAAGAACATGGAGACAGACACCGCGTACAAGAGTATCAGCTGGCAAGCATTGTTTCACCCAGGGTAGAGCGAAGGAACCCAATGCCTATACCAACTGTGAGACGACGCGCCTAGCTGCACGCGTTGGCCTTGTCGGGTCGTGTCTCGTTGAAAGGCAAAAAAGCGTCGGGAATATCCAGGCCCAACAAGCTATCAAACCCACGCAGAATTAGTTCGTCAATACCGTGTTCACGGCCTTAAAAGTCCAAAGGCCATACGAGCATGTTAGTACGAGAAGCCTAGCTCGAATGAATCAAAATGGAGCGTTCACAAGCTGCATCTGTTCTAAGCACAAAACAGGATAACTATTGTTGACAAACCTTGGTCAC
>NW_013570293.1:2806-2989 GCF_000499745.2 Eimeria mitis | reverse complement strand
ATACGAGCATGTTAGTACGAGAAGCCTAGCTCGAATGAATCAAAATGGAGCGTTCACAAGCTGCATCTGTCTGACACAGAACAGGATAACTATTGTTGCCAAAGTGTGGTCACCTACCCGCATCACTGGACTACCAAGACGATAGGTCGCTCGCATGGAAACAGGGAAGGCTGTAGGCAGTGG
>NW_013570293.1:896-2706 GCF_000499745.2 Eimeria mitis | reverse complement strand
TACCCGCATCACCGGACGACGAAAACGATATATCGCTCGCATGGAAGCAGGGACGGCTTAATGCAGCGCCACCGCCTACCGAGTACTGCGCTTCGCATTTAGCCTCGCACCAATGCGCTGATATTGATTGTAACGTTAGACACTCCCTCACAAACGGCGACGAAACAGTTCCAACCAGTACATACAAAAACCGAGAGCGGCAGAAGCAACACGCGCCCATACGTCCACTTGAACTGCAACTCCATACACTTGCACCCATGCGCATATCTGTCCATGCCATCCCTCATACCTCCTGAAAGATACATCAGTACTCACGACGGGGCAGGAGCATATACGTTCGCCCCTAAGGACAAACACGCCATACGAAAGAGCTGACGAGTCCAATGCGAGCAAAAGGTTAATAAATGCATAATGAGGTGCCGCTCCCGCGTTCTTTCTTCCAGATGCCACGAATATTTCAATACTTCGAGTTGGTCGCCAACTCGGCCGCTGCCAGCCCTCCAAAATTCAGGCTATCCTTCAAACACCTGCCATCGTACATGAGCGGGTTGGAAACTTTATGCTAATCGTCGCCTGGTCACTGCTGCCTCTTACTGCGAATTGCGCTCCAAAGATACTGTCGTACCAATCCACGAATATTGTTTGTATCGTTTGCTTGCCGAACCATCCTGCGCTACTATGTTTCAAAGACCAGCACGCGTGAAGGCGAACCCGCTAATCGTCTCGCCTTCGCATCATAATCCTACAGGTCTGCGCGAATCCCCATATACATCCGTGTCTGCCGTCAGATAGTCTGAAACGGAATGTGAACTATAATTGCGAAAGGTGGATGTGTTCGCTTATGAGGGCATACTTCCTGGTCAACCGAAGACACGATCCACACACAGATACGGCTTCGCCGTACCGCAGCTGTAGAGCCAAACACCCAAAGTTCACAATCCTGGGATGCTTACGCATGCGGCCCAGCTAATCGCCTCGGTACACTGCATGCACTACTACCAGCGGATGCCGTGTATTTAAACTAGCAAATATGCAGGCGCAAAGCGAACGAAAGTAAAGCCAAACACCAATTGCCGGATACAGCTCCTGGTTGCATGAGGCGCCCTACTCCAATTGCGTCTTGTTTGGAAGCCAGCGAGACTCAGAAATGTGCAAGACGAAGACGATATACTACTCACGTGGAACCAGGTGATGGGTTCTGCTACTGGCAAACCGGCAAGATAGGTTGAGCTGCGTTGCATTACGAGTAGGCGTGATTTGTAAATGTTTCACGTGTATCCATTCTGCTCATATTGTGAAGGACACTAGAAACGCCCGGCCCCGCAAAGGCTAGCTCAAATGCAAACAAGTGAAGGATTCACGAATGACGCCTACTCGTAGTGCAAAACGGTCAACTCACCCTGTCAAGCCCGGAACCCCTGCGTCCGCTACAGGATTCACTGTTTTTGATTGAATTCTCTATCTTCAAGAAGAGTTACAGGCAACGAGTGTATTGTCCAAACACCTCTGTGGTAACTCAGCAATTTGTGTTGGTCGAGCAGCCCGCCGCTGCATGGCCTTCAATATTAACGCTCACTTCCAAACCACTAGCAGCCTACGTAATCAGACTCTATATCAATCCAACTAACAATTTGGCACCAACCGCCTAATATTTTCTGCTGCTGGTTACTACGTTTCCAGCCTCTCGCAGCCTGCCACGCCAATTCACTCTGGTTGCTCGACTGTCAACCACGGTCATGCTAGTGCATATCGAGCTGCCAAAACACCTGCAACCTGTACAAGCCACAGACGAACACAGTTGAAGCAGAAG
>NW_013570293.1:0-761 GCF_000499745.2 Eimeria mitis | reverse complement strand
CGCAAAGCATTGCGTATACTCTTATTGCTGGATAGAACGGGCTTCCAGCAGGGGGCGCGAACAAAGCAAAAGCTGGAGCTGCAAATGGCGAAGACAGGTACGATACATGCACGTGAAACAAAGGACCGTTTTTCTCGCTGTTTGCCCCTATCGCGTAACGCGCTGTACACGTACTGCCGCACACATTCGCAGGGATCGTGTATAATGTTAGCTGCGGTCTCACAATGCAGATCCTGTGGCGCTGTAAACCTTGAACACTTAGGAACCTAGGACGAGCACAGCTGAAGCAGAATGCGCTAGCACATCTGTGCATGCTACAGTTTCACGAATATGCATGGCTTGCCTTATCCCAAGTCGCCTGAAAGATAACAATACTCATGATAAGCCCGACCAGATGCCTTCGCGTCTACCGAAAAACGTGCCAGACGGAAGACCTCACAAACACAACGCCCGCAACGGCTCCAGCAGACCGCTGCCGCAGGCCCACGGACCCAAACTGCATAATCACACGACGCTTATGCAGGCACCCTAACTAACATGCACGGGAATAATACGTTTACGCCTACCAGATGACAAAGCTGATCTCACCCAGGGCACACCAAATGAGCCCAAGGCCGAACCCAAGTGCAGGACGGCGCATCTGGATGCATGCATTAGCCCCGCCGGGTAGCGGAAGGTTGGAAAAAAACGGGATTCGGAAACGCCGAAGACGAAGACGACATATACCTCACATAAAACCAGGTAATCCGTACAGCGTCCCT
>NW_013570292.1:8913-10388 GCF_000499745.2 Eimeria mitis | reverse complement strand
TATATATATATATATATATACATATATATTATTTATAATATATATATTTATATTATATATATATATTTATATATATAATTTATATATATTTATATTCAGTTATATATTTAATGTATGCAACTAATAATATTAAATAAAGACAAACAATATCCTGAATTTTTGGTTATTTAGGGTTTAGGGTTTAGGGTTTAGGGTTTAGGGTTTAGGGTCTAGGGTTTAGGGTTTTGTTATATTTCTTATAAAAATATAATAAGAGAATTGTTAGCCTCATATAGTGGTTTATATCGTTATAACAAAACCCTAAACCCTAGGGTTTAGGGTTTAGGGTTTTAGGGTTTAGGGTTTAGGTTTTCCTTTGTGGCTCCCCTAGAAAAGGAGACAGAAAGGAGACAGAAAGGAGACAGGAGAAAGAGAAATAAAAAAGAGATAGAAAGGAGACAGAAAGGAGACAGAAAGGAGACAGAAAGGAGACAGAAAAAGGAGACAAAGAAATAGAGAGAAAAGGAAACAGAAATAAACAAACAAAAACAAATAGAAATAACTAAAGAAACAAAAACAAACAAATAAAAAAAGGAGACAAAAAATAAATAAAAAAAAGATGCAGCAGCAACACGAAGAGCGTGCTGCGCCTCAGCTGTATATAATAAACAGCAGCAGCAGCAGCAGCAGCAACAAACTGCAGCAGCGGCAGCAGCAGCAACATAAACTGCAGCAGCAGCAGCAGCAGCAGCAGCAGCAGCACAGTTTATAGCTGTGTGTGTTGCTGGCGTTTCTCCTTCTATATTCGGGGTGTATCTCCACCTAAACCCTAAACCCTAAACCCCAAACCCTGAACCCTAAACCCCAAACCCTAAACCCTAAGTAACAAATTAACCCTAAACCCTAAACCCTAAACCCTCAAGGAGATTCCTCTTTCCTTCGCATCAATTAAAGGAGACAAAAGAATAAACAAAACCCCAACCAAACCCTAAACCCCCAATCAAAGAAATACCAGGGCCCCCCCCTCTCTCTGCCTGTAGGGGCCCCCCCTGGGGGCCCCTAGAGGTCCTTTGGGGGCCCCCGCTGGGGGCCCCCCTCGGCGTATAGGGGCCCCCCATAGGCGACCCCCATGAGGGCCCCTAAGAGGGTCTAGGGGCCCCCCCTGGGGGCCCCTATCTCCCCTAGGGGCCCCTATCTCCCCGGGGGCCCCCGTCTGTGTCTGGGGGCCCCTCTTGGGGGCCCCTCCTGGGGGCCCCTGTTTTCCTTTGGGGGCCCCCTGGTGAGGCAGCCTTTGAGGGTAAACGTAACATTGCTAAGGGGTTCCAGCTGCTGCTGCTGCAGCAGCTGGAACAGCAGCAGCAGCAGCAGCAGCTTCTGCTGCTGCTGCTGCAACTATGTGGCTAAGTGCATGCAGACTTTTGGAGCCCAAGGAGGTTTATAATATTTTAGTTTTTATTTGTCTCTTTCTTCTGCTGCTGCTGCTGCTTCTGCTGCTT
>NW_013570292.1:8029-8813 GCF_000499745.2 Eimeria mitis | reverse complement strand
ATTAAAGGAGACAAAAGAATAAACAAAACCCCAACCAAACCCTAAACCCCCAATCAAAGAAATACCAGGGGGCCCCCCTCTCTCTGCCTGTAGGGGCCCCCCCTGGGGGCCCCTAGAGGCCCTTTGGGGGCCCCCGCTGGGGGCCCCCCTCGGCGTATAAGGGGCCCCCTAGGGGCCCCCCATGGGGGCCACTGAGAGGGTCTAGGGGCCCCCCCCGCGGGCCCCTATCTATCTCCCCGGGGGCCCCTGCCTGCGTCTAGGGGCCCCCCCTGGGGGCCCCGCCTGGGGGCCCCTCCTGGGGGCCCCTGTTTTCCTTTGGGGGCCCCCTGGTGAGGCAGCCTTTAAGGGTAAACGTTACATTGCTAAGGGGTTCCAGCTGCTGCTGCTGCAGCAGCTGGAACAGCAGCAGCAGCAGCAGAAGCTGCTGCTGCTGCTGCTGCAACTATGTGGCTAAGTGCATGCAGCCTTTTGGAGCCCAATGAGGTTTATAATATTTTAGTTTTTATCTGTCTCTTTCTTCTTCTGCTGCTGCTGCTTCTGCTTCTGCTGCTGCTGCTTGTTCTTGTGCTGCTGCTGCTTGTTCTTGTGCTGCTGCTGCTGCTGCTGCTGCTGCTGTTTAGGGTTTTCATTGCCACGCTGCTGGGTAGGGGGGCCCCCCTGCATGCGTCTTTTCTTTTGGGGGCCCCCCCCTTCTCTGTCTGCTGCAGCAGTGTTATTGTCTCCTTCTTGCTGCTGCTTCTCTCTCTTTCTTTTGTTTTTTCCTTTTTGTTTATTTTGTTGTTTA
>NW_013570292.1:7780-7929 GCF_000499745.2 Eimeria mitis | reverse complement strand
TGTGCTGCTGCTGCTTGTTCTTGTGCTGCTGCTGCTGCTGCTGCTGCTGCTGTTTAGGGTTTTCATTGCCCCGCTGCTGGGTAGGGGGGCCCCCCTGCATTCGTCTTTTCTTTTGGGGGCCCCCCCCTTCTCTGTCTGCTGCAGCATCT
>NW_013570292.1:6538-6896 GCF_000499745.2 Eimeria mitis | reverse complement strand
TAGCGATGAAAAAACCATCCATGTTGTTGAGGTGAGGATACACCCGGCGGGTGTATGCAGACAAAGAAGAGTGGAATTGACGACCCCGGTAAGAACACAAACCAGGCACGCCTATAGATACACCTGAAGCAGCAGCAGCAGCAGCAGCAGCAGCAACAGCAGCAGCAGCAGCAGCAGCAGTAGTAGTAGCAGCAGAAGCAGCAGCGGCAGGGACAGGAGCAGAAGCAGCAGCAGCAGCAGCAGCAGCAGAAGCAGCAGGAGTAGCTCAAGCAGTAGTAGGAGTAGTAGTAGTAGTAGCAGCAGCAACAGTAGCAGCAGCAGCAGCAGTAGCAGCAGCAGCAGTAGCAGCAGCAGCAGC
>NW_013570292.1:6233-6438 GCF_000499745.2 Eimeria mitis | reverse complement strand
GTAGTAGTAGCAGCAGCAACAGTAGCAGCAGCAGCAGCAGTAGCAGCAGCAGCAGTAGCAGCAGCAGCAGTAGCAGCAGTAGCAGCAGCAGAAGCAGCAGCGGCAGGGACAGGAGCAGTACTAGCAGCAGCAGAAGCGGGAGCAACAGCAGCAGCAGCAGCAGCAGGAGTAGCAGTAGCATCATCATCAGTAGCAACACCAACAG
>NW_013570292.1:5890-6221 GCF_000499745.2 Eimeria mitis | reverse complement strand
AGCAGCAGCAGCAGGAGTAGCAGTAGCATCATCATCAGTAGCAACACCAACAGCAGCATCATCATCATCAGCAGCAGCAGCAGCAGCAGTAGCAGCAGCAGCAGCAGCAGCAGCAGCAGCAGCAGCAGGAGTACCTATGGGTACGAGTTTAACATTTCTAGCCTTCAGGATATAATCTATGACCGCCTCATTCTCCTCAACAGAGACACTGCATACATAACAACAAAAAACATAAACTCCTGCTGCTGCTGCTGCTGCTGCTGCTGCTGCTGCTGTTGCTGCTGCTGGTGTTGGTGTTAGTATTGGTATTGCTGATGCTGCTGCAGAAGCT
>NW_013570292.1:5417-5790 GCF_000499745.2 Eimeria mitis | reverse complement strand
CAGCAGCAGCAGCAGCAGCAGGAGTACCTATGGGTACGAGTTTAACATTTCTAGCCTTCAGGATATAATCGATGACCGCCTCATTCTCCTCAACAGAGACACTGCACACATAACAACAAAAAACATAAACTCCTGCTGCTGCTGCTGCTGCTGCTGTTGCTGCTGCTGCTGCTGCTGGCGTTGGTGTTAGTATTGGTGTTGCTGATGCTGCTGCAGAAGCTGCTGCTGCTGCTGCTGCTGTTGCTGCTGCTGGTGTTGGTGTTAGTATTGGTGTTGCTGATGCTGCTGCAGCTGTTGCTGCTGCTGCTGCTGTTGTTGCTGCACCAGCAGCAGCAGTAAGTGTTGCTACCTGCCTGTGCATCATCATCATCAA
>NW_013570292.1:2910-3192 GCF_000499745.2 Eimeria mitis | reverse complement strand
ATATATATATATATATATATATATACATATATATGTATATATATATATATATATATATATATATATATATTTATAATACCTTAATGGAGCTATCTCTGGCTATAATCCCCGCCCCTGAGCAAGGAGCATCAAGAAGAACTCTGTCTGTCTCTATCTCTGTCTCTATAACAAATATAATATATAAATAAACAGGAAAACAAATAAATAAATAAAAATAAACACAACTAAACATAAATAAAAATAAATAAAAACAAATATAATACCTTAATAGAGCTATCTCTG
>NW_013570292.1:2269-2810 GCF_000499745.2 Eimeria mitis | reverse complement strand
GCTATCTCTGGCTATAATACCAGCCCCTGAGCAAGGAGCATCAAGAAGAACTCTGTCTGTCTCTATCTCTATCTCTATAACAAATATAATATATAAATAAACACAAAAACAAATAAATAAATAAAAATAAACACAACTAAACATAAATAAAAACAAATAAAAATAAATAAAAACAAATATAATACCTTAATGGAGCTATCTCTAGCTATAATACCCGCCCCTGAGCAAGGAGCATCAAGAAGAACTCTGTCTACCCTCGGCAGCACTTCTGGCAGCTTTCTCCCGTCCATAGAACACACTATGCAGTTCGATACACCCATCCTGCAGCAGCAGCAGCAGCAGCAGCAGCAGCAGCAGCAGCAGCAACAGCAGCAGCAGCAGCAGCAGCAACAGCAGCAACAGCAGCAACAGCAGCAGCAAGAAGCGTAGTAGTCATAGTAATAGTAGTAGAAGGGGCAAAAGCAGCAGCAGCAGCAGCAGCAGCAGACGCAGCAGTAGATGAAGCAGCAGTTTGAGCAGCAGCAGCAGCAGCAGCAGCAGC
>NW_013570292.1:1966-2169 GCF_000499745.2 Eimeria mitis | reverse complement strand
GCAGCAGCAGCAGCAGCAGCAGCAACAGCAGCAGCAGCAGCAACAGCAGCAACAGCAGCAGCAGCAGCAAGAAGCGTAGTACTCATAGTAATAGTAGTAGCAGGGGCAAAAGCAGCAGCAGCAGCAGATGCAGCAGAAGCAGCAGACGCAGCAGTAGATGAAGCAGCAGTTTGAGCAGCAGCAGCAGCAGCAGCAGCAGCAGT
>NW_013570292.1:1118-1763 GCF_000499745.2 Eimeria mitis | reverse complement strand
AAAAAAAAAAAAAAAAAAAAAAAAATATTTATATATACCTTTGTATATTAGCTATGAGGGCCGTGCATCGTTCCCTGCTGGGATCGTTTGCATAGACGATCCCGGCATTCTTCATCAGCTGCGAGATGTATGTTGTCTTGCCCCCAGGCGCAGCAGCCATATCCACCACACGCTCACCTACATACAAACCCTAAACCCTAAACCCTAAACCCTAAACCCTAAACCCTAGATGCTGGATGCTAGATGCTACGTGCTCGATCATATACGGGAAATAGGATACATGAAATAATACACACTAAACCCTAAACCCTAAACACTAAACCCTAAACACTCAATACTAAACAATAGAGAAAATAAATATTATATCCTAAACCCTAAACCCTAAACCCTAAACCCTCGATACGTATACAGATAAATAAATAAATACATAAACAAACACACAAAAAATAAATAAGGAAAAATAAATAAAAAAATAAAAAACTAAAGACAATGAAATAAAAAAAAACACAAAGACAAAGACAAAGGCCTGTATAATATATAAACCCGATAGATACACTTGTCTATCCCCCGCATAAAAAGCTAAAATAAAATAAAATAAAATAGAAAAAACAAAGACACCAAAACTAAAAAAAAAAACACAAAGAC
>NW_013570292.1:703-1018 GCF_000499745.2 Eimeria mitis | reverse complement strand
AACCCTAAACCCTAAACCCTCGATACGTATACAGATAAATAAATAAATACATAAACAAACACACAAAAAACAAATAAATAAACAAAAACAAAGAAGTAAAAAAATAAAAAACTAAAGACAATGAAATAAAAAAAAACACAAACACAAAGACAAAGACAAAGACAAAGACCTGTATAATATATAAACCCGATAGATACACTTATCTCTCCCCCGCATAAAAAAATAAAATAAAATAAAATAAAAAAAAAAAAAAAGACACCAAAACTAAAAAAAAAACACAAAGACAAAGACAAAGACAAACCTTCTTGTGGGGCT
>NW_013570292.1:452-603 GCF_000499745.2 Eimeria mitis | reverse complement strand
AACAGGTATAAGAGAAGAAGCAGCCTGTATAATATATAAACCCGATAGATACTCAGGTGTAGCCCCCACATAAAAAAATAAAATAAAATAAAATAAAAAAAACAAAGACACCAAAACTAAAAAAAAAAAACAAAGACAAAGACAAAGACAA
>NW_013570292.1:0-352 GCF_000499745.2 Eimeria mitis | reverse complement strand
AGCCCCCACATAAAAAAATAAAATAAAATAAAATAAAAAAAACAAAGACACCAAAACTAAAAAAAAAAAAACAAAGACAAAGACAAAGACACAAAGACAAACCTTCTTGTGGGGCGAGAGCAACAACAGGTATAAGAGAAGAAGCAGCCTGTATAATATATAAACCCGATAGATACTCAGGTGTAGCCCCCACAGGTACAGAGCTATCATACACCTTGAGCCCCACAGAGCTCCACGGCCCCACAGGGTCTACGTTGCAGCCACGGGCTATCAGAGTTGCAGCCAGGTCACGCCTGAAACACATATATATATATATATATATATATATATATATATATATATATATATATAT
>NW_013570291.1:8093-9128 GCF_000499745.2 Eimeria mitis | reverse complement strand
AGCTAGCTAGCCAGTTTGTTATATGGCTAGCTAGCTAGCTAGCCAGCTAGCTACTCAGCTAGCTAGCTAGACAAGAGTCTGTATGAGGGCGGGCGCTTCCCACAGCCAAAGGAGATGAAATGCAGAGTGCGTTGAGGCGAGGGTTATACACGGTCTCTTGCTTGTTAGCTGCTGCTGCAGTTGCTGCTGCTGCTGCTGCTGCTGCTGCTGCTGTTGCAGTTGCTGCTGCTGCCGCTGCGTTTGTTTGAATTTCGGGTGTATAGGCAGCTCTGCAGCGGCAGCGATGCCGGTATATAAAGGGCTGCTGTACGAGTGAGATGGGTGGTTATAATTTAATTAATTTAATAAAATAAATTAAATTAATTAAATTAATTAAATAAATAAATAAATAAATTAATTTAATTATTTAATAGGGAGTAGAACGAGAAGGGGGATGCATGCGGCCTGAACTCCTATCCGCCCCCACCCCGTCGCTGGGGCTTTGTGAGTACCCCCCCCCGTAGCCGCCGCCGCCATAAGCTGCCGCCATCTCTGTAAATAAATAAATAAATAAATATAAATAAATAAATAAATATAAATAAATATAAATAAATAAATATAAATAAATAAATATAAAATAAATAAATATAAATAAATAATATGTATTAAGGTAGAATTGAAATTTAATGTTGCGGGAGCAGCGACGGCAAAACGAGAAAAAAAAAGGAATATCATACACAAAAAAAAAATAAAAAAATAAAAAAAATAAAAAAATAAAAAAAAAGAAAAAGAAGAAAAGAAGGAGAAAAGGAAAAAACAGAAGAAACAGAAAAAAAAAGGAAAAGAAAAAAAGAAAAATTTTTATATGTAAGCAGCATAAGTACAGAGCTCACCAATAAAAAAAACAAAAAACAACAAAGAAGAAACAAACAAACAAAAGAATAAATAAAAATAAAAATAAAAATAAAAATAAATAAAAAATAAATAAAAAATAAAAAAAAATAAAAGATATACTTACGTGCATAGTAAGCGGCATAGTAAGGGTGATAGGCGTAG
>NW_013570291.1:494-2994 GCF_000499745.2 Eimeria mitis | reverse complement strand
CCTTCCCCCCCAGCCCCGTCCTGTGCATGAGAGCAGCGTCCTTTCTCGCGCAAATATAAAAATAAATAAACAGAAAAAAAATAATTAAAATATAAAAACAAATAATAAATAACAAACACAAGCAACACCCCAACACCAGCAGCAGCAGCAGCAGCAACAGCAACAGCAGCAGCAGCAGCAGCAGCAGCAGCACNACACATGCAGCGCCACGTGCAGCGGCGTCTCGCCTGCACAGCAGCAGCAACAGCAACAGCAGCAGCAGCAGCAGCAGCAGCAGCACTCACGCCTCCACCTCAATACTAGACTTTGTCTAGAGCTGGGACTTTATTTATTTCTACTTGCATGCGGCGTGTTGCTGCTGCTGATGAGTTTTTATTGAAATATAAATATTATAAATATTAAAATTATTTTTTTCTCTGCTGTATAGAGCCTCTCTATACACAGAAAACTCTCTCCTCTTGCTGCTGTCCTCTTGTGTTCTCCTATACATAAGCAGCAGCAGCAACATATGCTCCTGCTGCTGCTGCTGCTGCTGCTGCTGCTGCTGCTGCTGTCTCCTCTGTCTCCTCCCCACATCATCATCATCATCCCCTTTCTTCTCTTCTGTCTCTGTTAGTTACACTGTGGTTGCCTAGAGTACAATATAAACATTATATTTATATATACATATGTAGAGTATAAATATAATGTTTATATTATATGCATATATAGAATATAAATATAATTTTTATCTTATATTCATACTCTTCAGTTGCCGCAAGCTGCAACAGAGTTGAAAAAATTCATAGAAAAAATATTTTCTTAATTAAACATCTTACATCTGCTCCACTCACCAGGCAGCAGCGGAGCAGCAGCACAAGGCCCTGGGGGCGGGACAGAGCAGCGGGGCGGGTAGGTGCTGCAGCAGCGCAGCAGGCTGTGTGCGCTCCTTGGAGAGTGCCTGGCAGCAGCAGCAGCAGCTGCTGCAGCAGAAACAGCAGCAGCAGCAGCAGTAGAAAAAGCAAGAGCCGCAGCAATAGCAGCAATAGCAACTCGTGCTGCAAAGCAACTTCAGCTGTATGTACAACCAAGCCCTATTACTGCATGCATTAACACTTTAGATATTTCTTAAACATTTACTTTGCCCTCCATCAGCATCCCGAAAACAAGTAGAAATACTCTAGCAAACTTTAATTCTAGCATGGTGTGTACGAAGCTTTTTAATTTCATCTTCAGAGCGAAGCAAGCAAAGCCTCTCCTGCATCCACTTTATTATAAACGGGGGCGGGAGCTTAGGCCCCCCAGGAGAGCTCGTTGACGCGGGCGGTGCTGGAGGGTTATCCCCGCCCCAGCAAGAAAAGAAAATAATAAAAAGCTGAAAAAAATTAAACAAGGAAAGCTATCAATAGAACGCTAAAAAAGGATGCATCACTCCTTGGTGAACAGAAATCCAACGGTGGACTCAAAGCATCGATCCTTCATAGCACGGCACTCGCTGCCTCGGCACCATCCGCAGCAGCAGCAGCAGCAGCTGCAGCAGCAGCAACAGCAGCAGCCGCAGCAGCAGCAGCAAGAGCAAGAGCAAGGCTTTGACCATCACCTCCACACCCCTCTATGGCCCAGCCAGCTACCCTTTGCCTCTCTGCAGCATGGAACCTGCAGCGCCACAGAGGGGGGGTTAAGAGCTAGCGCGCGAGGCCCCCTCCCCCCCCGCTCTCCCCCCCTTCACTATGAGAGCGGCGGGGGNGGGGGGGGGGGGGGGGGGGGTGGAGTGTAGAGCCCTGGGTACCTGAGGGTCCCAGGCAGTGAGCCACAAGCTCAGCAGCAGCTGAGGAGAATGATAGCCAGCGGCGCTGTAACTTTTTCTGCTATCTGATACATTCGCGGCCGTGAAGGGGGGTAGGCCTCGGCGGCAGTCAAGCGACGGGGTGGCGACGGAGTGGAACGAGGGCGATAAAGAGAGAAGCAGCTGATGAGAGAGAGAAAAAGATTCACTCCTTCTGTCCCCTCCTTGCACTAGAATAAAATAAATTATAATACTCTCTGTTAAGGAAACAACTGCCCGCCCGAGACAGACTGAGTAGATGCTGCATTTCTTCTCGTGAGGTCACCAAAGTAGACGCTCTTGGCCTGCAGCGTTTCTCTCCCAGCCTTACGTCGCAACTATGAAAAGGTGATAGAAACCACAAACAAGAGAAGCAGCAAGAGGAACCGGTGTAGTGGCGGAAACACCGAGGCATGCAGCAGCAGCAGCAGCAGCAGCAGAAGCTCTCCCTTCCTTCTGCCCCTCTGTCCCTCGCACCCCAGGCACACAGAAGCCTGTATTTCTCGGGGGAGATAGAGAAATAAGTATTTTGCGCTGCCTGGTGTTTGCTGCTGCCTGATATAAAAGCCGAGAAAGTGTACAGCAAGTCTCCAGAGTATTAGTGCATGCACCGAAGATGTTTTGGGTCTTATGCTTGCATGCGGGCTTTATATGCATGAGGAGCTGGAGCAACATATGCTGTAGAAGCTTATTAAA
>NW_013570291.1:0-448 GCF_000499745.2 Eimeria mitis | reverse complement strand
CCCCCCCCCCCCGCCCCTCCCCGCCTACCGCTCTGCGCGGAGGGGATGTTGTTAATATATAAGAGGCAACTAGAACCTGAAAGGGCAGTAACAAAACTGAGCAAGAAGAACTAAAAAAGGATAAATCCTAAAAAACAAATGCCACGACGCTCCTCTGCGCTGGGATCGACGATCCCCCAAACACCTCTTGTTCAGCAGTGTAGCGTTTCTTCTGTGCATGCATGCAGGCTGCCAGCTGAGGGTCAAGTAGCTGCTCAACAAATATTTTTAGTGTGAGAGCATGCAGAAGTGGAGACTGGTTGTGCACGCATACACTGCAGCGCGAGCTGCGGCGGGGGGCGGCCCGCCCCCTCCTCCCTCTCCGCCACCGACGAGCCGCCGGCCCCAGACAGCCTGATGGGGGGAGAAGAGGTCAGCAGCTTTTAGAATATATATATATATATATATA
>NW_013570290.1:9580-9761 GCF_000499745.2 Eimeria mitis | reverse complement strand
ATATATATATATATGTATATAGTGTACTGGTTATACTTTATAAGCAACAAAGAAGGAATAGAAATACTCTCAAGAAACAGAAAAAGGAGAAAAAAAAGAAGAAAGAGAAGAAAAAAAGAAGCAAAAGGAGAAAAATAAAAAGGGAAAAAAGAGAAAAAGAAGAAAAAGAAACAGAAGAAAA
>NW_013570290.1:8375-9282 GCF_000499745.2 Eimeria mitis | reverse complement strand
AAAAAAAAAATAAAAACAAAAAGAGAAGAAAAAAAAGAAAGAATATGATAAAGTTAATAAAATAAATAAAATAAAATAAATAAATAAATTAAATATTTCAGTTTATTTATTTGTTTTGTTACATTCATTATATTTATTTTTTTAATTTGCATTTGAATTTGCATTTGCATAATTTGATAGAAAAAGAAATTAAAGATATTAATCAGTATATATTAAAATACAAAAAAAAATAAAATAAATATAAATATAACTATTAACAATACATGAATAATACAAGAAAATGCATGTATAGATAAATAGCCGTATATATATAACGATAAACATATATAAATATAAAAATATATAAAAATAAAAGTAAATATATTGTTAGCTGGGTTTCTCTTCTTAATTAACGCAATTTATTAACCACTGTTTCTGACTAAATACAAAACAATGTTTTAGGGTTTAGGGTTTAGGGTTTAGGGTTTAGGGTTTAGGGTTTTTAGGCTTATGTATGAGAGCGAAGAATATGATTGAAATGCGGCGAAATATATAATATTTTGTGTTTTTTAAATACCTCAATAACTGAAGAGGCTTCATAATGCCTTATTTCATATATTGGGGTTTCTGCAATAAGCGTATACGGCACGCTTTCTGCGCTTTCTCTACCTAGAATAGAGCCCATGGTGGTGGTGGCGGTATCTGAAATCAAAAAAAAAAAATTGTGAAAAAAAGGTAAAATAAGGTATTTTTTTGAAAGTACAAAGAATTTCATTCATGAAAACCATATTTAAATTGTTTTTTTTCTTTTTTTACCGCGAAAAAAGAAGAAAAATAGACAACAAATGCAAGAAACCCAGAGGATGGTCTGCTCCGGTGTGTAGTTTCTTGTAAAAACGACAAATATAAGAGGAAAATGGCTCAAAAT
>NW_013570290.1:8111-8318 GCF_000499745.2 Eimeria mitis | reverse complement strand
GAGCAGTCGATGTCAGTGTTGACGCGAGCACGCAGTGGTTCTCTATAGAAATAGGTTTTTGCTTCTTTTTTGTTGAATTTTACCCGTTTTTTTTCGTTTAAACTTTTAAATATATATTTTCTTTATTTTAAATAATATTCTCAGAGTTTAAACGGCTCTATAACACCCATTTTTGCCTTATTTCCCCTTTTTCATCTCGATTTCATA
>NW_013570290.1:7875-8011 GCF_000499745.2 Eimeria mitis | reverse complement strand
ACGCCGATCGATCCCAAATTAGATAATTTAGTTCAATACAGAATAATTTAGTCGATATTTCACAAGTTTCACGGTTTTTTTCCGACAAAAATAGACAAAATACACAAAAAGTTTCGCTGGGTGGCGGTTGAGTACA
>NW_013570290.1:6607-7775 GCF_000499745.2 Eimeria mitis | reverse complement strand
GGCGGCGGCAACGACACGCCTAGCACTGCACACGCAGACCGCAGTGGCTTTGAGTGTTTGTTTATTTCGCTCAATTATAAAAATAAATTAAAAAGTTTTTAGTAAATTAATTAAATTAATTAATATTTTTACATTAATGCTCAAAATTAACTCTTTTTTACAGGGTTTAGGGTTTAGGGTTTAGGGTTTAGGGCCCCCCTCCACCCCAGTTGTTGTTCTCTGTCTGCTTTCTACGTGATCTGTTGAGCTGCATGCACCACGAGGCCCCTTTTTCATTTTATTTAAATTAAATTATTTTATTTATTATTTTTATTTTATTTTTTTTATTTATTTTGGGGTTTTAAGGACAAATGGACCCCCCAACAGAGCCACCTACACACGCACAGGAAGCTGCAGCAGCAGCAGCAGCAGCAGTATATAAAAAAAAGTTTAATACAAATCCCCAGTATGTTGCTGCAGCACCAGGAAGGTAATTATATATATTTATATTTATTTTACTTATATTTATATTTATTTTATTTATATTTATATTTATTTTATTTATATTTATATTTATTTTATTTATATTTATTTATATTTATTTATATTTATATTTATATTTGTATTTGTATTTATATTTATATTTATATTTATATTTATATTTATATTTATATTTATATTTATATTTATATTTATATTCTATATTTATATTTATATTTATATTTATATTTATATTTATATTTATATTTATATTTATATTTATATTTATATGTATATTTATATTTATATTTATATTTATATTTATATTTATATTTTTAATTATACTTTTATTTGTATTTGTATTTATACTTATATTCATATTTTTCTCTATTTGGCTTGTGGTGTTTAGGGTTTAGGGTTTACTCTTTATTTTTTAGGGTTTAGGGTTTAGGGTTTCCTTGCTTGTTTTCTGTTTGCTTTGATCTATCTTGTGAGGGTTTAGGGTTTAGGGTTATAATTTAGCGGTTTAGGGTTTATGTTTTAGGGTTTAGGTGTTTAGGGTTTAGGGTTTAGGTGTTTAGGGTTTAGGGTTTAGGTGTTTAGGGTTTAGGGTTTAGGGTTTAGGGTTTAGGGTTTAGGGGTTTGTTCGTTCTTAGCTGCAGTCTGCTGCACGTGATTTGTTTAAATATAATTTCAACATTTATTTATT
>NW_013570290.1:5170-6580 GCF_000499745.2 Eimeria mitis | reverse complement strand
TTTTTTTTTTTTTTTTTTTTTTTTTTTTTTTTTTTTTTTTTTTAGGGTTTGTATAATAGGGGAACACATAGACTACAGCGACTACGCCGTTCTTACAGCAGCAATAGAGAGATACTGCTGCTGCGCGATGTCTTGTATAAATTTAAATAAAAATAAAAAAGAAAAAGAAATAAAAAATAAAAAACAAAAGCAACAACAAATACAGACAGAAGAGGAGAAAGGATGCAGTGATACTCAAACACCAGCAGCAGCAGCAGCAGCAGCAGCAGCAGCAGCAGCAGAAGATACTGCAGCAAATGAAGAAACAGCAGCAGCAACAGCAGCAGCAGCAGCAGCAGCAGAAGCTGAGGAAAATAAAGAAATAGAAAGCAGCGAAGAAGAAACAGAAACAGAGACAGAAACAGAAACAGAGACAGAAACAGAAACAGAGACAGAGACAGAAACAGAGACAGAGACAGAAACAGAGACAGAAACAGAGACAGAGACAGAGACAGAAAAGGAGACAGAGACAGAGGAGGAGACAGAGACAGAAGAAGAAGAAAACACAGAAAAAGAAGAAAATGAAAAAGAAAAAGAAAAAGAGAAAGAAAAAGAAACAGAGAAAGAAAAAGAAACAGAGAAAGAAAAAGAAACAGAGAAAGATAAAGATAAAGAAAAAGAAAAAGAAAAAGAAACAGAGAAAGAAGAGAAAGATAAAGAAGAAGAAAAAAATAAAAAAGAAAAAAATAAAAATTATTTTTTGTCTGTAGCGCATGCAGATGAAGATATATATAAACCTTTTTTTGTTTATAAAGCCGAAAATATTTTTTCTTTATTACAAAAAAAATTAAATAAAATAAATAAAATAAATACAAATGCAGCAACAGATGATGATAGTAACGAGGATACTGCAGCAGAAGACAGCAGCAGCAGCAGCAGCAGCAGCAGCAGCAGCAGCAGCAGCAGCAGCAGCAGCGGTGCTGCTGCTGATGATAAACTTGCAGCAGAGATAGAAAAAAATAAAAAGAGAGAAGAAAATAAAGAAAGAGAAAACAAAAACAAAACAACAGAAGAAGAAGTAGACAAAGAAAAAGAAATAAATAAAAACGAAAAAGAAATAAATAAAAATAAAAAAAAAATAAATAAAAAAGAAAAAAACAAACATTGGGGGGTTTATGTTTTAGCTGCTTTTGTTGCTGGTATTGAATTTATATTAAACAACAAAAAAAAAATAAAAAAAATAAAAAATAAAAACACAGAAACAACACAAATAAATAAAATAAATAATATAAATAATATAAATAAAATAAATAAAATAAATAAAATAAATAAAATAAAAAATATAAATAAAATAAAAAATATAAATCTTTCTATTGGGGATATAACAACAGAAAAATGGAAAAAAAATAAAAAAAAAATTAAAAAAATTTT
>NW_013570290.1:4856-5070 GCF_000499745.2 Eimeria mitis | reverse complement strand
TTATATTAAACAACAAAAAAAAAATAAAAAAAATAAAAAATAAAAACACAGAAACAACACAAATAAATAATATAAATAATACAAATAAAATAAATAAAATAAATAAAATAAATAAAATAAATAAAATAAATAAAATAAAAAATATAAATCTTTCTATCGGGGATATAACAACAGAAAAATGGAAAAAAAATAAAAAAAAAATTAAAAAAATTTA
>NW_013570290.1:4665-4756 GCF_000499745.2 Eimeria mitis | reverse complement strand
GTCTGTTTGCTTGTTTTTTTTTAATTTTCTTTCTTTAATTTCATTTATTTATATATATGTATATATTTATTTATATATATATATATATATC
>NW_013570290.1:2591-3191 GCF_000499745.2 Eimeria mitis | reverse complement strand
ACACTCTATTTATTTATTTTTTTATTTATATTGATTTATTTTCTCGTTTTGTTTATCTTTTTTTTTTTTTAAATTTATTTTATTGTTTTGTCAATCTGTTTTGTTTTTATTTTATTTCAGTTTTTTGTTTCCTTTTATTTTATTTTTTTTTGTTTTTTTGTTGTTTTGGTTTTTGTATTTGTTTGCCTTTGTTCATTTACTAATTCAATTTTTATTTATTTTTTTTTATTTATTTTTTTGTTGTTTATTTATTTATTATGTTTGTTTTATATATGCGTTGTTTACTTAAAACCTTTTATCTATCTATATATATTTATGTATATTTATATATCTTTTTGTATATTTATATTTATATTTATTTATATTTATTTATATTTATTTATATTTATTTATATTTATTTATATTTATATACATTTACATCTATTTATATATATTTACATATATTTAAATATATTAATATATACTTATATATATTTATATATATTTATTTATTTATATTTATATCTATATATATATACATTTACTTCTATTTATATATATTTAAACATATTTAAATATATTTACTTCTATTTATATATACTTATCTATATTTATATATA
>NW_013570290.1:2163-2540 GCF_000499745.2 Eimeria mitis | reverse complement strand
TTTTTCAGGGGGGGGCATGGACCACGCGTCAATTTGTTTAAGCGAAGAAAATTTATTTTCTTTAATAAATTTTTATCCATTAAAAATAAAATTAATAAAAAAACCAAAATTTATTTCTTTTTTTTTATGTTTTAGCGGAGAAAAAGCAGAAAAAATAAAAAAAAAAAATAAAAAATATAATCTTAGGGTACTGGAGTGTACGTTGGCGGCGCTTATGTTGCTGCGGTAAGAAAATATATAAATAAATAAATATATATATAAATAAATAAATAAATAGATAAATATATAAATATATATAAATTAATATAAATAAATAAATGTATAAATAAATATATAAATAAATATATAAGTAAATAAATACATAATTAAATATATAA
>NW_013570290.1:777-879 GCF_000499745.2 Eimeria mitis | reverse complement strand
AATAAATAAATAAACAAATAAACAAATAAACAAATAAATAAATAAATAAATAAATAAATAAATAAATAAACAAACAAACAAACAAACAAGCAAACAAACAAA
>NW_013570289.1:6202-9131 GCF_000499745.2 Eimeria mitis | reverse complement strand
ATATCTTTTGTCTGTCTCCTTATAGTTTATCTTTCTGTCTCCTTAGACATAATATACTTCTTTCCTTATACACAGCCTGTCTCTCTATCTGTCTCTTTATATACATGTTGTCTCTTCTGTCTCCTTTTTATGTGTCTCCTTTGTCTCCCCACACAGAGCCTGTCTCTTCTGTCTCCTTATATTCTGTCTCTCTTCTGTCTCCTTATAAACTGTCTCTCTTCTGTCTCCTTATAAACTGTCTCTCTTCTGTCTCCTTATATTCTGTCTCTCCTCTGTCTCCTTATAAACTGTTTCTCTTCTGTCTCCTTACATGCTGTCTCTCTTTTGTCTCCTTATAATATATCTCCTCTGTCTCCTTAATCACTATTTGTTTTATCTGTCTCCTTAAACAAATTATATTTCTTCTGTCTCTGGCGGGCTCTTCTGTCTCCTTATATACATTTTGTCTCTTTTGTCTCCTTCTATACAACCTGTCTCTTCTGTCTCCTTATGTCTCTTCTGTCTCCTTATAACCTGTCTCTTCTGTCTCCTTATTATAATATGTCTCTTCTGTCTCCTTATATATGTCTCTTCTGTCTCCTTACACAGATTCTGTCTCTTCTGTCTCCTTATAAACTGTCACCTCTGTCTCCTTGTATACAAGCTGTCTCTTCTGTCTCTTTATATACAAGTTGTCTCTTCTGTCTCCTTATATACTAGCTGTCCCCTCTGTCTCCTTATATACTAGCTGTCTCTTCTGTCTCCTTATATACAAGCTGTCTCTTTTGTCTCTTCTTTGCCTCACCATCAGCCTGAGGGTTTTGTCTCCTCCGCTGCAGCAGCAGGAGACAGTATGTGGGGTTATAGCTGCTATCTAAGGAACTTAGGGTTTAGGGTTTAGGGTTTAGGGTTTAGGGTTTCAGCTCCGTTGCAGCTCTGATGTAAGAGTCTTAAGGCGTAGATAGACGAGGACTCACACTCCCCCAAACCCTAAACCCTAAACCCTAAACCCTAAACCCTAAACCCTAAACCCTTGAATCCTCATTGGCCCCCAAACTTACAGACAAACCCTAAACCCTAAACCCTAAACCCTCAACTGTCAGCTGCAAACCCTCNTGGCCCCCAAACTTACAGACAAACCCTAAACCCTAAACCCTAAACCCTCAACTGTCAGCTGCAAACCCTCGATGGAGACACGAGATAAACGTAAACCCTCAGCAGCTTTTTTATAATTTTATAAGCAAAGACAAACTGCAGAAACTCCATAGAGAAATCCTAAACCCTAAACCCTAAACCCTAAACCCTAAACCCTCAAGAGAAAAACAACGTTCAATACAGCCACGCATATGTTCACTAACCTCTGGCCTGCTGCAGCAGCAGACTGCTGCAAGTACTGCAGCAGGAAATAACTGCAGATGCTGCTGCAGCAGTTCGCTGCAGCAGCAGATTGCTGCAGCAGCAGATTGCTGCAGCAGCAGATTGCTGCAGCAGCAGATTGCTGCAGCAGAAGATTGCTGCAGCAGCAGATTGCTGCAGCAGCAGGTTGCTGTAGCAGCAGATTGCTGCAGCAGCAGATTGCTGCTGATGCTGCTGCAGCAAACTGCTGCAGCAGCAAGTTGTTATAGATGCTGCTGCAGCATTCTGCTGCAGCAGCAGATTGCTGCAGAGGCTGCAGCAGCAGACTGCTGCAGTACAAACAAAAAGTGAAGATGTGGGCCCCATGGTTGCTGCTACCACCTGCAGCAGCAGCAGCTGCTGCAGGTGGTAGCAGCAGCTGCTGCAGCACCTGCTGCAGCAGCTGCAGCAGCAGCTGCAGCAGCAGCAGCAGCAGCAGGAGAAATGCTGCTGCATCAGCTGCTGGGGCAAGCAGTAGAAGGGAGAGACCCTTCTCTCATAAGCAGCGAGTTTACTGGCATCGGCATTGGTGTGTGTCTGCCTTGGGTGGGGTTGTTGTTATTGTTGTATAGAGCTGCTGCTGCTGCTGCTGCTGCTGCTGCTGCAGTGTTTATGGGTCCCCCTTCAACGGGGCCCCCATAGAAGAGGGGCCCCCCACCTCCGAGGTCCTGGGGGGCCCCCCCACCCTGCAGGGGGGCCCCCTGCAGGGGGCCCCCATCGAGGGTTTCTGCTGCTGTGTCTGCTGGGGGCCCCAGCACGAGCAGGGGCCCCAGTATAGCCTCAAGGAGACCATGTATAGTGAAGAGGAGACAGACAGCAGCAACAGCAGCAGCAGGACCCCAAGACAGCAGCAGCACGAATATAGTATTAACTAATAATATAAGAAAAGCATCAACGAGAGTAACAAACAAACCAACAAAACCAAAAAGAGAAAATGCTTGCTGCTGTGAGCTTATAAGCCCCTGCAGCAGAACTGCAGCCCCAGATTTTGGTGCTGCAGTGCATGCATAGAAGACAAAGGTAGCAATAAATATTAAAAACAAAGACAACATGTGTGGGGTGTCTCCTGTCTCCTGTAGTATCAAAGCAATAGGTATAAGCCATAAACCTAAAGAACCCAAAAGGAGACAAAAAAATAAAACACGATAACTACTGTCTCTTGTTGCTGCTGTGGGGTGTCTCCATATACACCTCATCACTGCAGCACCAACACAACCCCCAGCCTTTCCTACGGCTATCAAGGAGACAGTCCATGCGTTTGCTGCTAGTGCTTGCTGCGGTGCAGAAGCAAACATATGTGGGGTGTATAGACATAGAAGAGGCAGCAGAACGGAGACAACAGCATCCTCAACAGCTGTATCGACAGCTAGCAGCAGCACCTGCGCCCCCACCTGTCTCTCTCTCACCGCCAGCAGCAACCCTCTATATATATCTCTTAGCCGCAGCAGCACCTCTACCCTAAACCCCACACACCCCACACTGTCTCCTGTACAGTCAGTGAACGAGTCATCGCTACACAAACTGTCTCCGATCCCCTGTCCCCCGCCCCACCCCA
>NW_013570289.1:3658-6115 GCF_000499745.2 Eimeria mitis | reverse complement strand
TGCTGCTGCTGCTGCTGCTGCTGCAGCAGCTGTAAGAGCTGCTGCAGCAGAGTCTGTAAGCTGCTGCAGCTGGTCCACAGCAGCAGCAGCAGCAGAGCAACAGGAGCAGTAAAGAAGACAAAGGAGACATCAAAGGTTAGTCTATGTAGCCGCATCAGTCTCTCTCTTGTGCTGTCTCCTATTGCTGTCTCCGCGTCAGCAGCAACAGCATCTATCCCCCCACAGTCTGCATCGACAACATTAGCTAAACTAACAAAGACACCATCAATAAATACAAGACAAGCAGCAGCAACACAAAATAATATAGGTTTATTCAGGTGTATATACACCCCAATCCAGGCACCAGGAAGCAACAAACTCCATACTAAACACCGACCTATCGTCGTCAGCAGCAGCAGCCTCTTCACAGACAAACGTTCTGCTGCTGCTGCTGCAGCAGGAGACACCAGAATCAATGCTATATTAAAAGCAAGACGAAGGGCCCCCACACCCAGGGGGCCCCCCCAAAGAGAGACAGATAAAACACCAAAAGAACCCCACCATACTGCTGCCTTGGCGACGTTTGCTAGCTGCCCGTACATGTACCCTCGCAGCTGCGACTCAGCTGCTGCTGCTGCAGCAGGTCCTCCTCCTGCTGCTGCTGCTGCATCGGCGTTACCACCTCCTGCTGCTGCTGCTGCTGCTGCTGCTGCTGCTGCTGCTGCTGCTGCTGGAGATGCATCCGATAGCGATACACCCGATAATAAACCATCACGTACACCACCAGATAGTAAACCGCCAGAATCCCTGCTGCTGCTGCTGCTGCTGCTGCTACTGCTGCTGCTGCTGCTGCTGCTGCTGCTGCTGTTCGGTGCTTCAGCAGCAGCAGATGCCATCGGCTGCAGCAGCCGCTCCTCCTTCCCCTTCAGGGGGCCAACGGATCTGCTCATTGTCAGCAGTATACTCAACTCTTGCTGCTGCTGCTGCTGCTGCTGTTGCTGCTGTTGCTGCTGCTGCTGCTGCTGCTCTTGCTGCAGCAGCTGCAGCTGCTGCTGATGAATCTGTTGCTGCTGCTGCAGCTGCTTCCTGTGATTCTGCTGCTGCTGGTGATTCTGCTGCTGCAGCGGCTACTGCTGCTGCCGCTGCTGCTGATGCTGCTGCTGCAGCACTAGAGAGAAGGCCTCAAGGGCCCCTCAGTGGCTGGGCTGTTACTGCTGCTGCTGCTACAGCTGCTGCTACAGCTGCTGCTGCTGCTGCTGCTGCTGCTGCTGCAGCGCTAGAGAGAAGGGCTAGGGGGCCCCCGCGTGGGTATAGGGTACAGTCTAGAGGAGGCACGGGGGCCCCCCTGAGAAGAAACAGCAGACGGGTCGCGGGGGGAGAGAAGACGGGGCATCTCCACGCTCAGCTGCTGCTGTCGCTGCAGCTGCTGCTGCAGCTGCTGCTGCTGCTGCTGTTGCTGCTGCTGCTGCTGCTGATGATGATGATGCTGCTGCTGCTGCTGTGCAGGGAGTTGCTGGTTGTCGCGTTTTCAGCTTCGCCAGTAATAATAAAAGTTTAGAGACAAAGAGAAAAAAAAACAAGAGAGAGAGAGCCAAGGAGCAAAAGCAGCAGCAGCAGCAGCAGCAGCAGCAGCAGCAGCAGCAGCAGCAGCAACACCAGGGCTGCGGTGTACAGGCAGCTTGAATACAGCGCTGGGTGTTTTGTGTTTTTTTTGTTTTTCTTTTTTTCTTTTTACCTTATTTTGACTAAATTAACAAAAATAACACAAAAAGAACAAAGAAGACACTAGCCTCCACCGCATACAGCTACAGCAGCAGCAGCAGCAGCAGCAGCAGCAGCAGCAGCAGCAGCAGCAGCAGCAGCAGCAGCAGCAGCAGCAGCAGCAGCAGCACCAGCGCTTAACTATGGCTGGCTCCCGCTCGTGGAGGGTCATTGCGGTGTATCCTCAGCTAGCTACTTTCGCTGTCTCTTTGTCTCCTTTTTGTTGTTTTATTTTATATAATATAATTAATATAATATATATTATATAATAAAAAGAAAACAACAACATAAACTCGTTCTTCTTTGTCTCTATACTGCTGCTGAGTGAAACAAAAAACTGTCTCCTTCTTGGTGTCTCCTTTTCAGGTGTCTCCTTTTGGCTGTCTCCTTTCTCTCTTCTTTTGGCTTTGTTGAGGCCTTTCTTCTGTTTACTCTTTTTCTTTTTGTTGCAGCAGCAGAAGCAGCAGAAGCAGCAGCAGCAGCAGCAGCAGCAGCAGCAGCATTTGGTGTCTCTTCTGCTGCGCTCGGCCGTCACCATCGGCTGCGCCTCACAGCTGTCTATACACCCGAGAGCAGCAGCAGCAGCAGCAGCAACAGCAGCAACAGCAGCAGCAACAACCGCTCTGTTTCTTTTTCTTTTTCTTCTTCTGCAGCAGCAGCAACAACAGCAGCAACAGCAGCAGCTGCAGCAGCAGGAGACCGACTAGCTGCAGCAAG
>NW_013570289.1:0-2500 GCF_000499745.2 Eimeria mitis | reverse complement strand
CAGCACCCACCTCTCATCATCCTCAGCAGCAGCAGCAGCAGCAGCAGCAGCAGCAGCAGCAGCAGCAGCAGCAGAAGCAGCAGCAGCAGCAGGNAGCAGCAGCAGCAGCAGCAGCAGCAGCAGCAGCAGCAGCAGCAGCAGCAGAAGCAGCAGCAGCAGCAGGATCACCAGAATCATCAGCATATATAACAGCAGCAACACCACCATCCTCATCATGCTATACAGCAGCAGCAGCACCACCACCACCAGCAGCAGCAGCAGCAGGAAGAGAATCACCATCCCCATCCCCATCAGCAGCAGCAGCAGCAGCAGCAGCAGCAGGAGCAGGAGGAGGAAGCAGAAAACTATATAAAATAATATATAAGAGTATAGAGGAGTATTTATGTTTATCTTATATTCCCCTAGTCCCCTATATATGTATAAGTTTATTAACATGTATATTTTTTATATCTTCTTATAATCGTCTCCTCCCAGCAGCAAACAAACTTATACAGCTGCTGCAACCTGTCTCCTTTTTACCTTGTCCTGTGTGGGGTATAATAGGAGACAGATATGGTGTTATATGTATGATGTTTTTAGTGAATGCATGCGCTTTTCTCTCTTATATATTTGCTGCTGTCCCCTCAATACCAGCAGCAGCAGTGCTGCAGTTTGCTGCTGCTGTCTGCTTCCTGCTGCACTTGTCTTTTCTTATGAGTCAATTATACTGCTACGCTGCAGCAGCACTTCAGCAGCAGCATATAGGGAGAATGTTAGGATTTGCTGCTGCTGCTGCTGGGCTTGTCTCTCTTCTTGCTGCTCCTATGCATGCGCATGCACTGCAGCACGGGTTCCTCCCGATGCTGCTGCTAGCTATTTCTCTATCAGCAGCAAACAATATCTTCCTGCTGCTCCTTGCTGCAGCAAACAAAAAAAAAAATAAAAACAAAAACACAAACATAACACAGACACATACGGACTTAGAGGCGCAGCAGCACAAGCAGATCACTGACGATGAACAGCAGCAGCAGCAGCAGCAGCAGCAGCAGCAGCAGCAGCAGCAGCAGGAGAAGGAGGAGCTCCAAGACAAACAGCCGCAGGTCCTGCTGCACGCGCAACAGCCATAGGCAAGCTGCCAGCAGCAGCAGCTGCAGCAGCAGCAACTGCAGCAGCACCAACTGCAGCAGCAGCAACTGCAGCAGCAGCAACTGCAGCAGCAGCAACTGCAGCAGCAACGCCTCAAAGATAAAGCGCAGCAGCAGAANTGCAGCAGCAGCAACTGCAGCAGCAGCAACTGCAGCAGCAACGCCTCAAAGATAAAGCGCAGCAGCAGAAAGTGCTGCAGCAACAATGACTTCTAACAGCAGAAAAAGATGAACTCCTTTATTGGTTATCTTGGCGCCAGCAGCAGCAGCAGCAGTCGCTGCTGCTGCTGCTGCAGCAGCAGCTGCTGCTGCAGCTGCTGCTGCAGCTCCGCATCATTGTGTATATACACCCTGTTGCAGTGCAGCAGCCAGAGTAGTAACAACAGCAGCAGCAACAGTATCTGCTGCTGCTAGCTGCAGCTATCTCTGCAGCAAACAGACCCCATGCCTCCATTTTTTCGTACTAGTGGCGGCCTGCTGCTGCTGCTGCTGCTGCTGCTGCTGCTGCTGCTGCTGCTGCAACAGCAGCAACAGCAGCAGCAGCTTTTGCTTGCCTGCTCCCCCATGCAGACTGCAAGGGGACAGAAGAGCTCTTGTCATTGTTGAATCTAATTTTTAAGTATATCTTCTGCTACTTTTATTTCTGTTGTTGCTGCTGCTGCTGCTGCTGTTGCTGCTGCTGCTGCTGCTGTTGCTGCTGCTGCGCCCTAGTCTTTGTTGATGCACTGGTGCGGGGGTGAGCAAAGAAGTAAGGGACTGTGTCTCCTGTCTCCTTCTTTAGTATTACAGCAGCAAAACATCAGACAGATTCTTCTAGCAGCAGCAGCAGCAGCAGCAGCAGCAGCAAGTTTATTTACAGCAGCAACAGCAGCAGCAGCAGCAGTAGCAGCAGCAGTAGCAGCAGCAGACAGGGCAAAGCAGCGGAGCCAAATGGCATTTAGTTTGTCTGCTGGAAAAAGCTGAAGAGTCTCCTTTTAGGTGTCTCCTTTTCACCATAGAGACAGAAGGAGACAGCAGCAGCTGCAGCAGCAGCAGCAGCAGCAGCAGCAGCAGCAAAAGATACACTTAAAGGCTGTAGCCTCTTTCCCTCTAGGCCTCAAGGGCCAGCACTAGCAGCAACTGCAGCCATTGCTGCTGCGGCTGCTGCTGCTGTTTTTGCTGCTGCTGCAGTCATCGATGCTGCAGCAGCAGCTGCTGCTGTTGCTGCTGCTGCTGCTGCTGCAACAGCTGCTGCTGTTGCTGCTGCTGATGCTGCTGCAACAGCTGCTGCTGTTGTGCTGTTAATGTGTCCCTGTGCCTTGATCCTCGGTTGCTGCTGTTGCTGCTGCTGCAGTTTTTTCTGCTGCAGCAGCTGCTGCTCCCACAGCAGCAGCAGC
>NW_013570288.1:9165-9506 GCF_000499745.2 Eimeria mitis | reverse complement strand
ATATATATATATATATATATATATATATATATATAGCGTAAAAGGTCGGAGGTATACGGGGTGCCCCCAGGGTTTTTGTTCTGGGGTGTATGGACAGCTTTGTTGTTTTTCGTGAGCTGCTCTTCGGTGCAGCAGCAGCGGCTGCTGCTGCTGCTGAAGCAGCAGCTACTGCTGCTGCAGCTGCAGCTTGCCTGTGTTTGTTTGCAAGGAGACAACAGCCAGGCAACACAATTGGCATCTGTCTCCTTTCGGGTGTATATGCATCTCCTTGTTTCTTTTTTGCTTCTGTTTGCCCCTGAAGAAGCTGCAAAGATTCTTACGCGAGTCAACCCTAAACCCTA
>NW_013570288.1:8992-9063 GCF_000499745.2 Eimeria mitis | reverse complement strand
TAGGGGTAGCAGAGAGTTTAGGTGACGGAGAGGTTTGAGTTGAGGAGGTTTAGGGTTTAGGGTTTATGGTA
>NW_013570288.1:7083-8931 GCF_000499745.2 Eimeria mitis | reverse complement strand
TAGGGTTTAGGGTTTTCAGGTCAGATCTAGGTGACCCTAGTTTCATTGTGTTGACGGTCTAGGGTTTCAGATCAAGGGTCTAGAGATTAGGGTTTCAGCCCAAGGCTTTAGGGTTTCTGGTTTCAGTACAAGGGTTTAGGGTTTAGGGTTTCAGTCTAGGGTTTTAGGGTTTAGGGTTTCAGTACAACGGTTAGTGTTTCGGGGTGACTCGCTCTAGGGTTTAGGGTTTCGGGTCTAGGGTTTAGGGTTTAGTGTTTTAGTCTACAGGCTTATCATTTTTGCTTAGGAGTCTAAGGCTTCTAGCTTGAGCATAAGGGTTTAGGGTTTAGGGTTTACGATTCAATGATACCGCTCGGAGGCCCCTTGGGGGCCCCCTGGGGGCCCCCTCTGATGCTGTGAAGGAGGGCCCCCCGCCTGGGGGCCCCCCTTTGTCGTCATTACCTGTTATTGAGTTCAGTGTTTTTGTTGTTACAGCCGAATGGATTCACAGTACCCCCTCTAGGGCCTGAGGACCAGAAGATCGGGGGCCCCTGGGGCCCCTCACTTGTTGCAGCTATTAGGGTTTAGGGTTTGTAATGCATCATATTTAGCGAAAAAGAATATCCTTGGGGCCCCAATACTTTATCTCTGGTTCTTCCTTCACCTCCTATTCTTTCTCCTGACTGTTTCGCCGCATGAAACAGACTGGGGGGCCCGGGGGGGCCCCCAGAAGGGCCCCCTGTGGGGCCCCCCACCAAGGGGCCCCCGATGGGCACTCCTTTGGAGCTACCCAAGGGACCCCCTCTGGGGTCCCCGAAGGGGCCCCCTGTGGGGCCCCTGCGGGGTTGGAGTCCCAGGGGCCCCCATTGGGGGCCCTTTCCAGTGTTTCGAGAGGGGCCCCCACAGAGCCCTGGGGCCCCCCTTGGGGCCCCAATGGGGGCCCCCCTTGGGGGCCCCCCTGGGGCCCCCATCTCCCTGTCTCTGTTGAGAGGGTTGGCTGCACCGGTAGTGTGAAGGCTATGGAGATATCGGACTGTGGGTCCTTCCTCTTTGCTGCTGTAGCCAACACCATCAGGGTATACCCGTTGTTTCAGGGGGCCCCCCTTTACGGCAGAGGAGGGGCCCCAGGGCCCCCATATGGTGCTGGAGAGTGTGTGGGCCCAGCCTCCCTTGCAGGGGCCCCCTTTGCCCCACCGCTGCAGCAGGGAAAACAAGAGGGGGGGCCCCCTCCACAAGGAAAGGGGGCCCTGCAGGGGGGGGCCCCCCTTGCTGAAGTGTATTTCAGCCCCAGTGAACACGTGCTGGGCCTTAGAGAACGTGGGGGCCTCCTTGCTGCCTACGGCGCAACGCGTCTTGCCCTGTATGCATTACAATGGCAGGGGCCCCCAGGGGCCCCACCCCATGGCCAGGGGGGCCCCCAGGGGCCCCCATGGGGGCCCCTACAGAGCCACGGGGGCCCACACCCCACGCAGGAATGGGGGCAGCTCCGGCTGCAGCAGGTTTTTATGCAGAGAGATACAAGAAGAGTGCTGACGACAGAGTTTATTTTTTTGGGGTGCCCGAGAAGGCAAGAAGCAGCAGCAGCAGCAGTTGCTGCAGCAGCAGCAGCAGTGGGTGGAGCAGCAGCAGAAATAGCAGCAGCACGCGCTGCACATGCAGAAGCAGCACAATCAGCAACAACGGCAACAGCAGCAGCAACCATACCCACGGATACCGAAGCAACTGCAGCAGCAGAAGCAGCAGGAGGCTGTTGCCTCGAAGCAGCATCATCAGCAACAGCAGCAACAGCAGCAACAGCAGCAGCAGCAACAGCAGCAGCAGGAGGCTGCTGCCTCGGCGTTTATCTGTTGGCGCTTTACTCCGATGGGT
>NW_013570288.1:3378-6976 GCF_000499745.2 Eimeria mitis | reverse complement strand
TGCTGCTGCCGTCTGCGGGGGCTGAAGGCACATGCAGCAGTTGCAGTAGCAGCTGCTGCAGCTGCAGCACTAGCACCAGCTGCTGCTGCTCCTCCTGCCGCTGCTGCTGTAGCAGCAGCAGCATCAGATGCTGCGGCAGCAGCAACTGCTGCTGTTGCAAGGACCAGCAGCAACAGCAGCAGCAGCTGCAGCTGTTCCTAGCTGGAGGCACTGCCTTCTCGGAGGTGTTTGTTTGGCTGCTGCGAGTTGACGCAGCAGAGCTGCTGAGGTCAAGCCAAACAGCAGCAGCTGCAGCAGCAGCAACAACAACCAGTTCTGCTGCTGCTGCTGCTGCTGCTGCTGCTGCTTCTCTGGTGCTTATCCAGCTCTTAAAAGGGCACAGAGGGGGCCTCTTCTCTCTGGCGTTTGCTGCTGAGGGGGCCCTCTTGGCCTCGGCCTCAGACGATAGAGAAATAAGACTGTGGCTGCGCATGCCCACTGCAGCAGCAGCAGCAGCAACAGCAACAGCAGCAGCAGCAGAAGCAGCAACAGCAGCAGCGACAGCAGCAGTAACAGGAGGTCATCCAATACCTACGGCAGCAGCTGTTGTTGCAGCAGTAGAAAAGCTGCTGCATGCGCTCAGCAGCAAACAGCCTGAAGCGCAGGGTACTGCTGGGGGCCCCCCGATCGTAGCTGGGGGGCCCCTCACCGTGGCTGGGGGGGCCCCCCTTTCTCCGTTTTCTTACAAATGTGTCTCCGTGCTGCGAGGGCACAAGTCTCGCATCTGGAGTGTCTGCTTCCTCAGCATCTTGCCTCTCTTGAAGGTGCAGCAGCAGCTGCTGCAGCAGCAGCAACTGCAGCAGCAGCAGCTGCTGCTACTGCAGCAGCTGCAGCAGAAGCAGAGTCGTCTGGAGCAGCAAAAACAGCATCAGCAGGATCATCTGCAGCAACAGGAGCAGCAGTACTACCATCTGCAGCAGGCGCAGCAGCAGGAGAGGGGACAATACACCCCAGACAGCAGCAGCAAGAGGTTGGAGCTGCTGCTGCTGCAGGCTGCTTGCTGCAGTTTCCTGCTGCTGTCAGGGGGTGAGGATGCAACCGTTAGAGTTTGGTGTTTGGGGGGCCCCTGCCTATACACCCTAGATGCGCATAGGGGCCGTGGGGTTCGTTCCGTAGCAGCAAGTAAAATATATTCTGCTGCTGCTGCTGCTGCTGCTGCTGCTGCTGTCTTTGCTTCTGGAGGAGAAGATGGCTGCAGCAAGCTGTGGCCCCTTGAAGCACTAAAGCCGCTGCGTGGGGCCCTGCTGCAGCACCTCAGCAGCAGCAGCAAGCAGCTGCTGCTGATGCTGCAGGACCTACACACACAACAGATGAGCAATCCTCCCCAACTCAACACAGCTGCAAGTCCTGCTGCTGCTGCTGCTGCTGCTGCAGATGCTGCTGCTCGAAGGACACACGCAGCAGCCGTAGATGCAGANCAGCAGCAGCAGCAACAGCAGCAGGGGACACAGAGCACGGGCCAAGGCGTAATGACAACTGCAGGTTTAGAAAGCTGGACTTGGAGTTGTCGTGTGGCAGCAGCAGCAACAGCAGCAGCAGCAGCAGCAGCAGCAACAGCAGAAACAACAACAGAAACAACAGCAGATGCAACAGTAACAGAAACATCTGCAAACGCTGCTGCTGCTGCTGCTGCTGCTGCTGCTGCTACAGGGGGGCCTGAAGAAGTAGCAACGGGGGAGACAGGAGACACTTCAGCCGCGTGGGGTTTGACAGAGACATCCTCTGCTGCTAATGCCCCACAAAGTTCTGCAGCAGCAGCAGCAGAAGCAAGAGCAGCAGCAGCAGCAGCAGCAGCAGCAGGAGTGTGCAAGGGGGGTTGTGGGTGGCTAGGAGGCAGCAGCAAGGACTTCATTAGAGAGGTCTTCTTCTGCTGCTGCGAGGAGACAGAAGGAGACAATTTAATTATATCAACAAACTATGGCCACGTTTATCTCGTTGCCCATTGCGCAGCAGCAACAGCAGCAGCAGCAACAGCAGCAGCAGCAGCAACAGCAGCAGCAGAAACACCGTTTCGTTGGTTGCTGCTCTGCTGCGTCCCCTCTCCCATAACAGCTACAGGGGTTGTTGATGACTGTCTCCTTCTTGGGGGGGCAGATGGATGCATCCGCATGTGTCTCCTCCGGCCCATCAGGGGGCTCATCTCATGTCTACGGCAGCAGCAGCAGCAGCAGCAGCAGCAGCAGCAGCAGCAGCAGGGAGGGTGTAACATGTTACAAGGCACTGCATGGGCAACAGCAGAGGCCTTCTGCGGAGTTCGTGTTTCGTCTTCTTCTGTCTTTTCACTGGGCCCTCTTTCAGCTCCACCTGCTGCTTCTGCTGCTGCTGCTGCTTCTTCTGCTGCTGCTGCTTGTAGCAGCACGCTGCTGCCGCTGGCCCGCAGCAGCAGCAGCAGCAGCAGCAGCTGGGCGGAGCTGACAGGCCTAGATAGCTCTTCTGAAGCTGCAGCAGCTGCTGCTGCTGGCTTTGTTGTCGCTGGGGCCCATACAGGCGCCGTGAAGTTCTACTGCTGGAGACAGCAGCAGCAGCAGCACCCTGGGACCCCTGCTGCTGCTGTACCTGCTGCTGCTGCACCTGCTGCTGCTGCTGCTGCTGCATCTGATGATGCTGGCTGTGCCCTGCAGCTGCAGCAGCTGGCCACTGTGTGCCTGCCGCGGTACCGGAAGGGCCCACCTGCTGCGCCTTGCAGCAGTAGCAGCAGCAGCAGCAGCAGCAGCAGCAGCCGCACGACGAACAGGGTGATGTGCTGCATCGCTCTGGTGTCTCAGACAACACCGCAGCAGCTCAAGGTTTCTTCTGTCTTGTCTGCAGTCTTTCTGCTGGGTGATGAACACGGGACTCTCCATGTGGTGCTTCTGCAAGTCCCTGCAGCAGCAGCAGCAGCAGCAGCAGCGGAGCAGCAGCAGCCACACCGGGGGCAGTACTGGGATTGGGCCTCTCCTCGTGCTGCAGTGCAGCAGCCGCTAGTGGAGATACACCCCAGGAGACGCGTCTGCGCCCTCAGCTGCTGCGGGGGCTTCACGTTCTGCTGCGGCGGAGACGGGCGGGTCCTTATTCTTCGTGTTGCTCTCAACAGCAGCAGCAGCAGCAACAGCAGCAACAGCAGCAGCAGCAGCAGCAGCGAGTTGTGGGTGCACCAGCAAGTGTATATTCAGCAGCTGCATGCAGTCAGAGTGTCACAGATCAGCAGCTTTGTTTGTTTGCTCCCTCAGGGGGGCCTCGCTGGGTCGGGGGGCCCCTGGCTGCAGCAGCAGCAGCAGCAGGAAGATGATGGTTTCGTGCTGCTGCAGCAGCACGTGGCTGTTGGTGTCAGAGGCAGCGAACTCTGTGCCTTCTCCTTCACTCAGGGGGCCCCCATGCTGCAGCTGCCCTGCGGAGACAGCAAGCGTTCTTTTGCTGCAGCAGGGGGCCCCCTAGGGACTGTCTCCTTTGCGTTTTCTAAGGGTCATTGTCTCTGCCTATACACTAGCAGCTGCAGCAGAAGCAGCAGCAGCAACTGCAGCAGCAGCAGCAGCAGCGGGAGGAACGATCCTCTCTTGCAGCAGACAGAAGGGGAAGAGTT
>NW_013570288.1:3079-3278 GCF_000499745.2 Eimeria mitis | reverse complement strand
CGCCAGTGCCGGGGCAGCCCAGACACTAAACCTCTTTCAGCTCTCACCAGCAGCAGCAGCAGCAGCAGCAGCAGCACCTACAGAACCTGAAGCGAATAGTGCTACAACAGCAGCAGCAGCAGCAGCAGCAGCAGGCACCTCTAGGGTCTCTGCTGCTGATCCTGCTGCAGTCAAGCTGCTGCACCTGCAGACTCTTTGT
>NW_013570288.1:0-1172 GCF_000499745.2 Eimeria mitis | reverse complement strand
AGCGTTGCAGGTGTTGTCTCTGCTCTCAACCCCAGCAGCAGCAGCAACACCAGCAGCAGCAGCAGCAACAGGAGCAGCAGCAGCAGCAGCAGCAGATGGCAGCAACAGCACATGGCGCATGCAACTTGTTCGTCGCGTGCTGCACCCGAATGCACACAGCTCTTCTATTAGGTCCCTCGCTCTCTGCTGGCCTCTTCTCTTCTCTGTTGGATGGGATAGGTGGATACAGGCATGGAAAATATGCAGCAGCAGCAGCAGCAGCAGCAGCGGTAGCAGCAGCAGTAGCAGCAGTAGCAGCAGTAGTAGCAGCAGCTGTGGCAGCAGAAGCAGCAGCGGTGCAGTAAGCGAATGTATGCTGTGTAAGGCTACCCGCAGCGGAGCGATGCTGGGCTGCTGCTGCAGGCCACCTGTAGGCTGCTTCGTGACCCCTGTTGCTGCTGCTGCTGCTGCTGCTGCTGCTGCAGAAGCAGATGCCCCAGCTGCACCGCAGCAGAACGCGCTCCGTCTCAATGAGCAACTGGCCGTTCTCTGGCGCTCGTGTGGGCCCTCACTGCAGCACCAGCAGCAGCAGCAGCAGCAGCAACAGCAGCAAGAGGGACACCGAGAGACAGAGACCTTCATGCTGCAGCGACTCGCAGCCGTTAAAACAGGAGTTGCAGAAGCAGCAACTTTAGCTGCTATACCCCTATCGAGGGGAGTGGCCTCAGTAGGGGCCCCAGAAAACCCTTGGGGGCCCCCCGGGGCCCCAGGAGGGGCCCCCGGGACCCCTAGAGGGGCCCCCGGGGGCCCCCAAGGGTTTTCTGTGCGGCTTTGCTGTGGGGGGGCGAGCGGAGGCCTCGAGGTGTTTGAGCTGCACCTTGGCATACGCCCTGGCCACCACTGACGCTACCTGAGCAGCTAGCTAGCTAGCTAGCTAGCTGTGTAGCTAGCTAGCTAGCTGTGTAGCTAGCTAGCTAGCTGTGTAGCTAGCTAGCTATTGCCGCTTTGCAGGCGTCTGGGGCCGGAAACTCTGTTTACTTGAGCTTTTAAGAGCTGTCTCGCTTGCTAGCGACAACTAGCCACAGATAGATACAGCTAGCTACTGTTAACTATACAGCTAGCCACAGCTAGCTACTGCTAACTACACAGCTAGCTACAGCTAGCTACAAGCCCCCATACAACCGGGAGAGCTC
>NW_013570287.1:8939-9327 GCF_000499745.2 Eimeria mitis | reverse complement strand
GCAGATTACTCTCCTTGTGCGGATGACTCTCCTCTTATGTCTCCCGCCGCCGCCGCAGCAGCAGCAGCAGCAGGACCCCCAGCAGCAGCAGCAGCAGCAGCAGCAACAGCAGCAGCAGCAGCAGCAGCAGGAGACTCTCTTGCTGCTGATGTTTTTGATGCTTTTGTTCGTGTTGTGCTGCCATCTACAAGCTGCAGATACACTCAATTTGTTGCTTTCTTTGTTGCTGCTGCTGACGTAAAAAATACAGAGCTGCTGCTGCAGCAGCTCTTTCTGCTGCTCGCCAATAGACAAAGACATATTCGATTGGTAAACCCTAAACCCTAAACCCTAAACCCTAAACCCTACTGGATCAGTTGATAATATCTAGCGGGCAGAGAAAAGAATG
>NW_013570287.1:2123-2356 GCF_000499745.2 Eimeria mitis | reverse complement strand
AGCAAAAGCGGAGAGCAGCAGCAGCAGCAGCAGCAGCACGGGCAACAGGAACAAGAGCAGCAGCAGCAGCTGCTGCTGCTGCAGCAAGAGCAGCAGCAGCAGCAGCAGCTATTGCAGCAAGAGCAGCAGCAGCAACAGCAGTTGCTGCAGCAAGAGCAGCAGCAGCAGCAGCAGCAACCATTGCTGCCCTCTTCAGAGCCTGCACCGAAGGCCAAAAAGAAAAAAGCAGCAGC
>NW_013570287.1:1631-1879 GCF_000499745.2 Eimeria mitis | reverse complement strand
CAGCAACCATTGCTGCCCTCTTCAGAGCCTGCACCGAAGGCCAAAAAGAAAAAAGCAGCAGCAGCAGCAGATGATGAATCTTCACAGCAGCAAACCTTCTTGCTGCAGCAGCAACAAGATGAGCAGCAGCAGCAGCAGCAGCAGCAGCAACAGCAGCAGGAGGAACTGCTGCAGCAACAGCAGCAAGAGCGGCCGAAGAAGAAGACAAGTCGCTTGAGAGCAGCAGTTGCTGCTGCTGCTGCTGCTGC
>NW_013570287.1:1416-1558 GCF_000499745.2 Eimeria mitis | reverse complement strand
CAGGAGGAACTGCTGCAGCAACAGCAGCAAGAGCGGCCGAAGAAGAAGACAAGTCGCTTGAGAGCAGCAGCAGCAGCAGCAAACTGCATGCGCCAACGCCCCAAGTAAAAAAAGTAAGAGAAAGACAGCCGCAGCAGCAGCT
>NW_013570287.1:0-1322 GCF_000499745.2 Eimeria mitis | reverse complement strand
GCTTCACCTCTAGGCAAAAGCAGCAGCAGCTACGAAGACGCAGCAGCAGCAGCAGCAGCAGCAGCAGCAGAGGAAGCAGATACAGAAAAGCAGCAGAAGAAGAAGCGTAAGAAAAAATATTTGAAGCAGCTTACAGCGTGATGCAGCAGCAGCAGCTGCTGCTGCTGCTGCAGCAGAAGCAGCAGCAACTGCTGCAGCAGCAACTATTGCAATTGCTGCAGCACCACATGCTGCAACTGCACCAGCAGCAGCAGCAGCAGCAGCAGCAGCAGCAGCAGCTACTGCTGCTGGTGTGCGCAGAGCAATGAACTTTTATTTTGTCTCGCCAGTGTCTACTACACTTGTTGGAATTTGTGAGGGTTTAGGGTTTAGGGTTTAGGGTTTAGGGTTTACGGATCTTTAGGGTTTAGGAGTTGATATGTTAAGGTTTAGGGTTTAGGGTTTAGGGTTTAGGGTTTAGGGTTGTATATGCAGCTTCTGCTGCAGGCAGCTGCATCCGAGTTTGCTGCATTTTGCTGCTGCAGCTCAGGGGCTAGGGTTTAGGGTTTAGGGTTTAGGGTTTCCTAGGGTTTAGGTTTTCTTAGGGTTTAGGGTTTCTTAGGGTTTGGAGTTTAGGGTTTAGGGTTTAGGGTTTAGGGTTTTCGATAGCACAGTAGAAACTGCCGTTTAAAAGAGGGGGTTTCCCCTGAGGGTTTAGGGTTTAGGGTTTAGGGTTTAGGGTCTAGGGTTTAGGGTTTAGGGTTTAGCGTGCAGCAGCTCGCTGCAGCATGGAAATAAATTATTGATCGTCTCTGCTAAATATAAAATAATAATAAAATAAATAAATATATACATTTTTTAGGGTTTAGGGTTTAGGGTTTAGGTCTAGGGTTTAGGGTTTAGGGTTTAGGGTTTGCATCACCACCACCAACCCCACCACACCGCGGGGGCCCCCCAGCGCATGCAGAGAAAACCCTCGGGGTTTTAGCTGCTGCAGCAACTGGCTAGAAATTAGGGTTTAGGGTTTAGGGTTTAGGGTTTAGGGTTTAGGGTTTGGGGTTTGTAGAGCAGAAGCTGCAGCAGAGAGAGCGCCTGGGCCGAGGAGTGCTGCTGTTGCTGCTGCAGCAACAGTTGCTGCTGCAGCCGCTGCTGCTGCTGCTGCTGCTGCTGCTGCTGTGTCGTCTATCCAGACCCTTGTAGGCACACAGAAGCAGCAAAACTCACTGCAGCAGCAACTGCAGCAGCAGCAGCAGCAGCAGCAGCAACTGCAACTGCAGCAGCAGCAGCAGCAGCAGCAGCAGCATGAGGTCACCTCTCCCCCTTGACTTGCATGCAACACGAAC
>NW_013570286.1:4968-9149 GCF_000499745.2 Eimeria mitis | reverse complement strand
AGTATGGCTTGCTGGGATTATTCAAGCTGTTTCGTATTCGAAGAATCCTGACGTTATGCGTGTCTCACTGCTTTTGTGCGAGATGGCTACCCGAGGGTACTGTGTTCATATCACTCTAGCACAGTAGACACAGGAGTCAAATCAGGCAGGTTTCCAAGGCACGCATAGTCAGCGCGCACTTGTCATCTCAAGCATGCTTTATGTGCCTACGATCTCGTTCGGGTTTGGAACAGGACACAGTTCGGTATTGCACTTTCTGTGCGTTTATTGTTGGCATACGGGGAAGCCCTCCCTGCGATTACGAGTGCACGCTGTTTTGTCTAGGCGGTACGGTTTTAGGCAAGGGAGGCTGCAGGTGTGCAACGCATTACGTGTTAGGAAGCAGCAGCGTATAGGCGGTGATTTTGGTATATCTATCGTGTACTCCAGGAGAGAGATAAACGCACACTGCAAGAGACGTGTTTCTGGCTGTGCGTGACTTGCTGAGCTTTCAAAGGTTTGGAGGAAGTGGAGTGTTGGAACGTGTCACTGATTGTCTTCTGTCAGAATTCTGCACCTCACGACAATATGTCCACAGCACTCAATTACAATGGGCATAGGCAAAGAGGAAGCGGGCGGTCGGTCTGTCTGCATTTGATGCTTCAAGCACGTCGAAGAGCTTTGCGATCCTAGTTGATCGACCAGGAAGGTGGGAGTCGACAGGGGTGCCCTATGCTGTCAGCCGCGCGGCTGGGCGGCTGATTCAGCGTTTGCGCATGCATCGCCTGGCACGTTTGGATTAGTTTGTGTCCTGCGAAAGGGGTATCTGCAGCATTTTGTAAGGGAATTCGGGGCCATCCATGAGTGCGTACCCTTGGTGTATGCAGCACGAGCGTGCGAGCGTACCTCTCTGTTGTGGTAAAGCCATGTGTGGCATTAAATCGGTTGCCCATCCGCTCAGAAAGTACGCCGTCTGAGGTAAACGCATTTGCCGTGCGCCAGAACGGTGGTCTCCAATGTCCAACCGTTTGATGGCAGGCACGGGTGTTTGTGTATGGGTACATATTCATGCAAATGGAATGTCAGAGGGACTTGGCGCTCTCTTCAACTTGACTGGGGTCGACAACGGTATCCATTGGGGCGAAATGTTTATACTTTGCAGTTGTGCATATGCTGGCATACCCTGATAATATGATATCCGTGAATTAGTGAGGCAGTGCATGCGCTGTGCAATAAGTGTTAGGCGGCAGCAGAGTTGATATTGGGATTTCTGTAGAACGTTCATTAGTACGCACATCCAGCGTCGTCATGTAACGTGATATTTGCTCTGCAATGAACAGTTTTTGTAGCGTGCGGGCGACGTACGACCCTCGCACGAAAGCACGCATACCTGTGGCTCACGGCGTGCAGCTATCGAGTAACCCAGAGGCAAGCGGACGGCGTAGTGCAGGCAGGTGCTTAGGGCTTGGCAGCATTTGCCGAGCTGATTGGGGTTTGAAGTAGGTACAGTCTATGGATGTTTCGCGGTCGCTCGACCACGTTCAGCGCCTCACGAGAAGGTGTCCCAGGCACTCCAACACAATACGCATATGGCAACAGGAGGCAAGCACTTGGCCTGTACATTCGTGATGTCTCGAGGATGGCTTGGACATTTCCCAGTATCGCTGACCTTCCAGCTATCCGAGCGTTGACCGTGGTACCCTATGCAGCGTGCCGCATTGTTTGGCAGTTAGTATTAAGCTTGCGTTCCGTATGCGTGACCTGGTTGGATTTGGCTGTCTGCCGATGAGCGTACCCGCTGTATTCTGCGAGGTACCCAGGGGATCTGCATGTCTGAGCACCATTGGTGCACGCAGTTGGCAAATGCGTGTGCAGGTCCGCGCCTTGGCAGAGCTTTCACTGGCAATGCGATCGCACACCGTTTCGGTCAGGCGCTATGCATACGAATATCAACCACAGAGGCGTTAATCAGCTAGACATCAGTTACGTTTGCAGCATTCTTGCGGTCGCCGTGCATATTCACCTTAACAAGGCGGCTGTGGACACCGTTACGGTTCAGATTGTAGGAGAGCAGGCATGGATACATTAGGTACATGCGTGGATATTTATGATACTGTGGCGTTGCACAAAGTGGGAAACCTGTAGTTATACATCAATCTTTTATCGTTTTCTGCCTAAACATCTACTGGGGCGGACTGTTTTGGCGCTGCGGTATGGCTCCGCCAAGCAGCGTCTGGCACTGCAGACCGTGTGAGGAAGTTAGTACAACGGTGTCTGAGCAGCTCTATACGTTTTCGGAGGCAGTAACGTGTAGGCGATGATTCCTGCCAAACGTTAGTAATGTTGATAGCGAGTTTGGTCATGTATAGGGAGAGCTGTTCTGCACAGAACAGGAATAACGAAGTGCAAAGAGCGAGCAAGACGCCTGTCGACTCACTGATGGCACCTCGGCGAAGTGCCGCGGAGCTGTGATTCATCATTTTTCTTTCACGTAGCCCGCAAGCAAGCGGAACACTCAGTGCAGGTGCGTGTTTATGGTTTCGCCAGATATGCTGAGCCGTTCAGGGTTTGGAGAGGAGCAGCCCTTGGATGTGTCGCTGGTTGTCTTTCGTCCGAACTCGGCACCTCACGGCAATGTGTCCATAGCGCCCCACCGAAGTGGGCATAGTCAAACAGGAAGCGGGCGGTCTGTCTACCTGCACTTGATGTTTCAAGCGCGTCGAAAAGATGTGTGATCGTTCGGGGCGGACGCTCTATACAGCGTGTTGCATGCCTCTGCAGCTAGCATCACGGCTGTGCACGGTTCTGGCACCGTGGTTGAATTTAGCTGTGTGTTCCGACTGGCATATCTGCAGTATTTTGTGAAGCACATCGAGGATATGCGCCTGTAATTATCGTGGGTTTATGCAGTTTACGCCTGCGCTGTTGTGCCGAGCCCTTGCGCTGCGTTACAGTCGGTCGCCCATTTGCTCAGCAAGTACACCGTCAGAGGCAAACATATCTGCCCTGCGCCAATAAGGCGCTGTCAGGTGTGAAGCCATGCATTTGTTGGCATGTATGGATATGTGCGTGTGCGTGCTGGATGCTTTCGCGCTGTGGTGTGCATTCACGAGACAGAACCTGAGATTATGATATCGGTGAACTTTCGAGCCAGTTTATGCGCAGCGCAATACGTGTTAGGAGGTAGCAGAGATTAGAAGGTGCTTTGTGTAAACCGTCTAGGACCCTGGACGTTCAGCTTCGTTACGTATGGTAGCATTTGTTTTGCAAAGCATGGCGTATACACTTGTGTAAATAATGGTGGTGCTTCTACGAAAGCACGCACAGGCTTGACTCACTGCGTGTACCTATCGAGTAACCTAGAAAGAAGCGGACAGTCTAGTGCAGGCAGGTGGTTCGTGTTCGGCGCGAGGTGCTGACCTGGTTGAGGTTCGAAGTAAATGCAGTCTATACGGGTTTTCCTGATTGTCGTTCCTCCAGGTTTGGCACCTCATGACAAAATTTCCATAGGTCAACCCAACATGCACGCATATGCAAACAGGAAGCAAGTTCTTGCTCTGCAGGTGAATTAATTGCCAAACACGTCTAAGATTTGCGGTCGTCGCTGATCTTCCACCAATGCAGGGGTTCGACAGGGGCTCCCTACGCAGCCAGCTGCATTACTCTGCAGCAGCCAAGTGTTTGCATGTCTTAGGCACATCTTCACTGTTTTGTGACAGAGCCTGTGGACCTGCAGGTGTGCGCGTCGTGGGCGTATGCAGCTTGCCTTCGTCTGTCAATGGTCGCGCGATGCCTACTCTGGCACTGCGATGGTATTTTTCTTTGGTCAGACTGTATGCAAAGAATAACTAGCCAAGGTCGTGCCCATGAAAAGGGTTCACCAATTAGCACTGTTGGTAGCACGCATGAAGAACGGCAAACATGTTCCCCCTCTCGCATGTGGGTACTGTTACGTCCCAGCTTGTATGAGAGCAGGCGTGGATGTATATCTGCATGCGCGCATAATTATTCGGGCTAAGCATGGGGAGATTTAGCTCATTTCCCTTCAATCCTTCTCTATTTTGGTATTACTGGGGCGCGCTGGTTTGGAAATATAAAGTGCCCGTGCAGCACAAGGTATGGCATTACGAAAGTTGTTAGTGAACTGGTCAGGCAGTGCAAGTGCAAATCAATGCTTGGTAAAAATCAGCACCTGCTAGGCA
>NW_013570286.1:0-4895 GCF_000499745.2 Eimeria mitis | reverse complement strand
AGAAGTGCACGTATTATTTGTGTGCAGAGCCAGCGGACGTGTATGCGTGACGTCGTGTGTTTTGCAGTTTACAAGCATGTTGCTTCAGCTATGTTGTGGCGAAGCCTTCTGTGACGTTGCGTTGGCGCGCGTTTGTGCTCAGAATGTATGCCCCTAGAAGCACACGCATCTGCGCTAAATCGATTATGGGTATTTTTAGGTTTTCAAACTCTTTGATGGTAGGCATAAATGTGCCTGTTTATGCTTGCACATTCGTTTATGTGGGCATTTCCTTTTGCGGGAGAAAGATAAGAGCGACGGGTGGGCGGCGACCGACAACGCGGGCAACATGAATTGCGTAAGTATTCATGGCGCTTACACAAAGTAAGACGGAAACGGTAGAGTTTGTAACTAATGCGGAACGCAAAGGAAAGGCAAACCCGTGGTGAGGCGGGCGCGCCTTGCTTGCAGCTCAGCTAGGACGTTTTGGTCGCGGTGTAGGTGCATTTTGTGCATGCCTCACTGATTTATTCCCTTCCGAATTCAGCATGGCGATGCAACGTTCTCGTATTATACCAACGGAGTAAGGGGATGAAGGCAGCAACCAGGTCCGCGGACCCCATTCGCATGATGTTTGGCTAGCGCCTTGAGTGCCTTGTTCTCGTTGGCCCTTCAACAAGAATATATTTGCCGACGGCGCCCTGTGCAGCCAGCCGCATAGCGTCGCAATTGCCTTTCAGCTTGTACTCGGCCAGCTAACCCCGTTTAAAAACAGCCCCGTCAGCCAGTAGGAGTATGCGCAGTATTCGTGTGTGCATAGTGAGGCAATGCAGTTCGTGTATGGATATCCTTCACACTCGTTTACAACCGCAATGTAGCGAAGCCTCCCCTGCCGTTGCAATGGCGAGTTGCTTCTGGAAGGATGTATGTACTTATCACGGCAGCAGAAATGCAGAACATTTAGTAAAAAGAGCAGCTGGTAGCATATATGCAAGATGCGAACTGATTCCTCTCCTCGCCTCTGGATATTGCTTCGCCTTAGCAAGCACGAAAACGAGCGTATGTATATGTCAATGCCTGCATGTTCATGGAGTTGTAGTGTGAAAAGAAGCGAGAGCCTGCATTGCTTTAGCCGTGTATTGCTTTGGTAACAATTGGGGTGTTGTGTTTCTTCACTGCGTTATGCGTGTGCACGACACTGTCAGATAGCACAAGCGTTTTCGGTGAACTGATGATGCAGAGAATGTGCAACACAATGCACGGCAAGACGAAACAGCGTCTTCTAGCGAAAAACGTTTGCCAAGCGTTTTGTTGCATTGGCGATCAGGCCAGTTATGCATGATGATGGGGGCCCGAGAGACGACAGGAGTGTAGAAGGGCGGGCAGCGGCCGATGGTGCGACCACCTCAACGTGCGTAATTCCGCATGGCGCTTGCCCAGATGCAGGTGGAACTCCTAACGCAGAGGAAAGTTTCTGCTTTGTCGAGAGGAGTCGACCTGCTTTGAGTTTGTGCTGGGTGCAAATTATAAATGTATCGCAGTTATCCTTTCGAGGTAGCCATCTCGCAACAGGGTGGTCGCAGCACGTTATCATTACTGGGGGCACGCTCGGTACGGCCCATCTTGGATCATGTGCGCTAAAGAGCGTCTGTCGTGAATCTTGCACTTGCATCAGAAGACCTATATGTATATGTGCAGCGTAGTGCGTAGAAAACTGACACGGTGAAGAGGGGTATACGCAGCATTTGGGGATGAGCTAGGGGAGGCGCATCTTTGAGAATCGTTGCGTTGTGGATTTTGTGTGCGGGGGTCTCGGCTAGCGGTATGTCGAAACGATCTCTGCCGTTGCGATCGCTGCCTGTTTTGCGCATGCAAGTTGACGCGAACGCACACATATGCAGTGTAAAGCATGGTACACGTCCGTGACAGAGAGGCGTATACGCAGTATTTGGGATTGAGCTAGCGGCGGTGCACGTGTGAGCATCGAGGGGAAGTGGAGCTTCTGTGCGGGATTCTCGGGCGGCGCTATCTCGAAGGGGTGCCTGACGTTGCAATCGCTCTCTGTTTTGCCCAGCAAGTATGCTCGTAGAAGCGAACACGTACATACGCAGCGTAGTCCGTGGTTGGTAAGCGTGGTGGAGAGGAGTATACCCAGTATCTGGGAAGGAGCTAGGGGTGGTGGATATGTGACAGCCGCGGAGTTGTGGAGTATGTGCGCAAGGGTCTAGTACCGCGGCATCTCAAAGCGATGTCTGGCGTTCTCATCGCCCTCTGCTTTGCCCAGCACGTACGCGCTTAGACGCGAACGCATACATGTGTGGCGTTGTCTAAGCTCGGTATGCTATGTCGGCAGGCATATACACAGCATTTGCGAAAGACCTAGGGAAGCGCATGTGTTATAGCCATGGGGCTGTAGGATTTGCGTCCGCGGATCCAGGAGCGCAGTGTGTCGAAGAGGCGTGTGGCGTCGCGTTCGCTCTCTGCTTTGACCAGCGCGTTATGCCCTGAGAAGCGGGCGCGTACATGAACACCGTATTCTATGGTTGATATGCTAGGAAAAGAGGAGTATATTCAGTGATTAGGAGGAGGATAGAAGAGGCGCATCTGTGGCAAACATGGGGTTTTGGAGTTTGCTTCGGGGGACTAGGGCCGCGGGTTGCCGAAGCACAACGTATGGTTTCGCGATCGCTCGTTTCTGTGCGCAAGAATTGTGCCGTTGAAAGCGAACGCATATGCGTGCAGTTTAACGCGTTTCTGATTCATATTGGAAGGTCTTATACCCAGTATCTGCGAGGGACCTAGGAGAGGCGCATGTGCGAGCATCGTGCAGTTGTGGAGTTTGTTTGCTGGGCTCTGCAGCCCCGGTATGGCGGCGCCATGTCTGAGGTTGGCATCACTCTTTTTTTCCCCAGCAACCATGCCCTAAAAAGCGAATAAATCTATGTGCAGTGAAAACCTTGGAAGGTGCGAGTGATTGAAGGGCGTATACGCAGCATTTGCAGTAGGGAAAGAACATGTGTGAGCATCGTGGCGGTGTAGAGTTTGTGTGCGCGACTGTAACGCCGCGGCGTGTGATAGCGGTATCTGCTGTTGCGACCGCTCTCTGCTTTTCCCAGCACGTACGCAGTTAGAAGGGAACGCATATACTCCCACTGTAAAACGTGGTATATGCGCTTGACGCAGACGAGTATACGTTGGATTCGGGATGCAGAAGGGAGATACATACGTTAGCATCCAGGTCTGGAGCTTGTCTGCGCAGCTCGCATTCTAGTTCTGGGGGCTGTTGCATCGGTTTCAGGAGTTGCGATCGCTCGCTGCGTTGCCCAGAAAATGTGCTCTTAGAATCGAACGTATGTGTGTGCAGCGTAATGCGTGATAGATAAGCATGGCGGAGAGGAATATACTCGCTATTTGATGCGGAGCTACGAAAGATTCGTATACGGACTTTATCTGATCGCATGGTTTGTGTACGGCGGTCTATACAAGCAATATGTAGAAGCGCTGGCGTTGCGATCTCTATCTGCTTTGCCCAGGAAGCACGCGCTTAGAAGCGAACGCATATATGCGCAGTACAATACGCGGTAGATGTGTTTCCTGGAGTGCCGTACCGCAGGATGTGGGGAGGAGCTAGGGGGGGCGCATGTATGAACACCGTGGGGTTGTCGGCCGTGAATGGTGGTTTAGTGCCGGGGCTTCTCGATGCATTTTCTGGCAGTGCAATCGCGTGCCGCTTTGGTCAGCAAGTGTGCCCTTAGAATCAGACGCATGTATGTGCGGCATAATGCCTGCTAGGTGCGCGCGGTGGATGGGCATATACGCACTACTTGAGGCAAGGGTACGAGAGCTACATATGTGAGCTTCTTCTGTTTGTGGGATTTGTGCGCGGTGGTCTAGGCGCACGGTGTGTCGACGCTCTTCCCGGCGTTGCTATCACTCCGTTTTGCCCAGCACGTATGCCATATGAAGCGAACGCACATATGCGCAGTGTAGGACGTGGTAGATCTGCTTCGGAAAGTCGCATACGCAGTATCTGGCAAGTAGCTGAGGGGATTGCATGGGCCGGAATTGAGGAGTTACGGGTGTTTGTTCTCGGTCAGCGGTGTGTCGAAGCGGTGTCTGGGGTTGCGATTGGTTGCTGGTTTGCCCAAATCGAAACGCAGTATTTGGGATTAAACTACGTAATTTGAATGTGTGACAATCGTGGACCTATGGAATTTGTGCGTGGGGTCAAGGGCCACGGTGTGTCGAAGGGGTGTCTAGCGTTGCGATCGCTCACTGCTTTGCTCAGCAAGTGCGCCCGTAGAAGCGGGTGCATATATGCGCACTATACGATTTCGTAGATGCGAGTGGCTTGGGGAGGGGTTTACGATCCAGCTAGGGGAGAGGCTTGGGTGATAATCATTGAGCTAAGGAGTTTGTGTGCGGGGATCTGGGGCCGCGGCGTGTTGAAGCGGTGTCTGGCATTGCGATTCCTCTCTGCTTTGCCAAGCAAGTACGCGCTTAAAAACGAAAGCATTTGTGCGCAGTATAATACGCGGTAAACGTGCTTCATGGAGAGTCCTATAGGCAGGGTTTCAGAAGGAGTTAGGAATGATGTATCTCTGAGCTTCCTGGGGTTGTGCAGTTGCTCTGCAGCTGTCCAGGGCACCCTCGTGTCGATGTCAAGTGTGGCGTTGCGAGCGCGTGAGGATTTGCTCAGCACGTATGCCCTTAGAAGCGACCGAATCTATGCGCACAGTAGATGTGCTCCGTGGAGAGTTGTACTTGAGGAGCTCAGAAGATGTGTGGCAACCGTAAACTCACTGAGGCAAAGCGGGAGCAGCTCCCGAGCCTGCACTTACGAGGTGTTCCAAGCACGTCGTGAACGCTTTATATTCTCTTTGGTTCCCTAACAAGATGCGATTCGAGAGGTGCGC
>NW_013570285.1:10323-10680 GCF_000499745.2 Eimeria mitis | reverse complement strand
TTTCTCCTTTTTCTTTTTATTTTTTTATTTTTTTTTTTATTTCTCTTTTTCTTGTATGAGTACCTAAGTATAGAGAAACCTGAATAGTGTATATATGTTGTATCAGCACCGCTTTTTTTTCTTTTTTTTTTCTTTTTTTTTATTTTATTTTATTTTTTTTTTATTTTATTTTATTTTTTATAGAGAATAATAAAACTAAGGATTTATTAATTGTTTTATATCCGCATTCTGCAGTAAAGAAGCTAGCTCAGCTGCCCCCATTGCCTCTCCTATACGTCTTGCTAGTGGCTCAGAAACAAAAGCACTTAAAGCAGCAGAAAGCTGCAACGCCAAAGAAGGGACTGCTTCTGCTGCTCG
>NW_013570285.1:9379-9832 GCF_000499745.2 Eimeria mitis | reverse complement strand
TACACACATGCATACATACACACATACATAAACACATGCACACACACACACACACACACGCATGCATGCATGCATGCATATGCATGCATGCATGCATGCATGGATGCATGCAAGAGGGTTTTACCGCTGAGTACATGATCGAGAGTATCAGCAAGAGCACCAGCAGCAGCAAGAGCTTGTTCTGTATATAAAATAAGATTGTCTCCTTTTATATAAAAATTTATTTTTTCTTTTTTTGCTTCTCTTTTTGTTTTATTTAAAAGCCCCAAAAGTTGATCGAAGTTATCTGCAAGGATTTCTGTTTGTTTCAGTAGCTCTATTTTTATTTTTTCTCTTTTTTTTTTCTCTGTCTCCTCTGTCTTTGTCTCTTCTGCTGCTGCTCCTGCTGCTGCTCCTGCTGCTGCTGCTGCTGGTGGTGGTGGTGATGGTGGTGGGTTTTGTTCGGTAGCAGCA
>NW_013570285.1:8160-8688 GCF_000499745.2 Eimeria mitis | reverse complement strand
CTGCCAATACACCGCAAAATGCAGCCCCATCAACAGAAAGTCGATCCCAATTAATGGATTCAGATAAACGAGTAGATAACCACTGGTCTTCTTTCTCTTCTTCTGCTGCTGCTGCTGCTGCTGCTGCTGCTCCTGCTGCTGCTCCTGCTGCTGCTCCTGCTGCTGCTGCTGCTGCTGGTGGTGGTGGTGCTGGTGCTGGGGGGTGCGAGGACTGCAGCAAACGGGCGAAGAAAGGACCCGAGTTGCTGCCAGATGCATGCACCTGCTGCTGCTGCTGCTGCTGCTGGTGCTGCTGCTGCTGCTGCTGTTGATGTTTAGTGCTGAGGAAGCGGGCGGGGACGACGTAGTAGGTCTGCTGCTGCTGCTGCTGCTGCTGCTGCTGCTGTAATTGGCTGCTGCAGCAGAATGTAGAGAGACAGAGAAAACAAAAAGAAAAAATAAAAAAAGATAAACGCCCCATACCTTCTATATACACTACAACTATATATATATATATTATAAATATATATCTATCTATATATGTATATG
>NW_013570285.1:7602-8060 GCF_000499745.2 Eimeria mitis | reverse complement strand
GCTGCTGCTGCTGTGATTGGCTGCTGCAGCAGAATGTAGAGAGACAGAGAAAACAAAAAGAAAAAATAAAGAAAGATGAACGCCCCATACCTTCTATATACACTACAACTATATATATATATAATATAAATATATATATCTATCTATATATGTATATGTATATATATATCTATATATGTATATATATATATATGTATATATATATATATATATTATATATATATATATATATTTATAAAGAGAAGAAAAAGAGAAATAAAAATAAATAAAAGAAACGATGCAATCAACCAGATTAACTAACGAAACAAATCACCTTCATACATAAAAATATTTATTTTTTTGTTTTTTTTTGTTTTTTTTTTTTATTTTTTATATAATTAATTATTTTTATTAATTATATAAACCTTTATTTTCTCGCTCAGAAGAAAAAAAAGAAGTCGTCAACAGAAAGTACAGAC
>NW_013570285.1:7093-7468 GCF_000499745.2 Eimeria mitis | reverse complement strand
AGCAACAGCAGCAGCAGCAGCAGCAGCCGCTGCTGCTGCTGCTTCTGCTTATAGAATCAATATTTTTTCTTTTTTTTTGTTTAATTAAAGTTAAATATATTTATATTTTAATATTTCATTTTAATTTTATTTTTTTTTTGTTTTATTTAGCTGCAGCAGGCTGCTGCTGCAGCACGCCAGTGGGTGACTGGACCGTTGGGGTGTATAGGCACCTCGTTCAGCTGCTCTTGCCGCATAAAAATGTTTTTTATTTACAAATTTAATAAATAAAAAATAAATTAATTAATTTTTTATTTATTTATTTATTTATTTAATTATTTTCTGTTTTTATTTGAGCTAATTTAACCTCTATTTCGTCTAGCTGTTCGTGCAGCA
>NW_013570285.1:5981-6232 GCF_000499745.2 Eimeria mitis | reverse complement strand
TTTTTTTTTTTTTTTTTTTTTTTTTTTTTTTTTTTTTTTTTTTTTTGCTCCCATAAATAACAGCAGATCATCCTCACACCACAAACATAAACATACAAATTATATATAATACATAAAAAAGAAAATATATATATATATATAAATATATATATATATATATATATATTATATAAATATATGTATATATATATATGTGTATATAAATTGTGAGGGGCATCTGTTGCCTGCTGCTCTCTTTGGGTGAGTGCGTT
>NW_013570285.1:5250-5806 GCF_000499745.2 Eimeria mitis | reverse complement strand
TGCTGCTGCTGCTGTTGCTGCTGTCGTTGCTGCTGCTGCTGCTGCTGCTGTCTTCATATCTCAGTGTATAAACTACACTGCAACAGAAATATAAAACAACTAAAAAACAATAAAACAAAAAACAAAAAAATAATAAAAATAAAAGTAACTATATAATAACACAAAAAATAATATATTATAAATTAATAAAAAATATAAACATAAAAAAAAAATAAAAAAAAAAAAACAAACAACCATCTACAAAACCCCAGCACAGCAAAATACTCGTCTTGTCTCTGCCCCCTACAGCTAGCTACAGCTAGCTACAGCTAGCCACAGCTAGCTACAGCTAGCCACAGCTAGCTACAGCTAGCTATGGCTAGTAGCTACAGCTAGCTATGGCTAGCTGCGGCTAGTAGCTACAGCTAGCTACGGCTAGCTGTAGATATGGGTGACGCAGCTAGCTGCAGCTAGCTACAGCTAGCTACAGCTAGCTGCAGGAGGAGACAGCTAGCTGCAGGAGGAGACAGCTAGCCACAGATAGCTACAGCTAGCTGCAGCTAGCTGCAGGAGGAGG
>NW_013570285.1:4263-5150 GCF_000499745.2 Eimeria mitis | reverse complement strand
ATAAATTAATAAAAAAAAAAAAAAAATAAAAAAAATAAAAAAAAAAACAAACAACCCTCTACAAAACCCCAGCACAGCAAAATACACGTCTTGTCTCTGCCCCCTACAGCTAGCTACAGCTAGCTACAGCTAGCTACAGCTAGCTACAGCTAGCTATGGCTAGTAGCTGCAGCTAGCTACAGCTAGCTATTTCAAGTAGCTACAGCTAGCTATAGCTAGCTACAGCTAGCTGTAGCTAGCTACGGCTAGTATCTGCAGCTAGCTACGGCTAGGATCTGCGTCTAGCTTTAGCTAGCTATGGCTAGTAGCTACAGCTAGCTACGGCTAGCTGTAGATATGGGTGACGCAGCTAGCTACAGCTAGCTACAGCTAGCTACAACTGGGTGCAGCTAGCTGCAGCTAGCTACAGCTAGCTACAGCTAGTTGCAGCTAGCTACAGCTAGCTACAGCTAGCTACAGCTAGCTACAGGAGGAGACAGCTAGCCATGGGTATATGTCTGTTGCAGTGGTTTTCTATAAGCCAGTAAAAGCAGCAGATTAAATAGAGTTGCTGCTGCTGCTTCTCAGCTGCTGCTGCAGCAAAACCCTAAACCCTAAACCCTAAACCCTAAACGAGATTGTTAATCCTTGCATTTAGGGTTTAGGGTTTGGAGACATACAGGCGGCAGGCAGCTGGCTGCGCTCTGCTGTATACACTTTAGGGTTTAGGGTTTAGGGTTTGTGGTTTAGGGTTTAGGGTTTAGAGTTTAGGATATAAGATTTCGGGTCTAGGGTTTAGGGCCTGGGGTCCAGGGTTTAGGGTTTAGGGTTTAGGGTTTAGTGTATAGGGTTTAGGGTTTAGTGTATAGGGATCAAGGTTTAGGGTTTATCGTTTAGCGTATAGCGTT
>NW_013570285.1:3463-4006 GCF_000499745.2 Eimeria mitis | reverse complement strand
GGCTAGCTGCGGCTAGTAGCTACAGCTAGCTACGGCTAGCTGTAGATATGGGTGACTCAGCTAGCTGCAGCTAGCTGCAGCTAGCTACAGCTAGTTGCAGCTAGCTACAGCTAGCTACAGCTAGCTGCAGGAGGAGACAGCTGGCTACAGCTAGCTGCAGCTAGCTGCAGGAGGAGACAGCTAGCCATGGGTATATGTCTGTTGCAGTGGTTTTCTATAAGCCAGTAAAAGCAGCAGATTAAATAGAGTTGCTGCTGCTGCTGCTGCAGCAAAACCCTAAACCCTAAACCCTAAACCCTAAACGAGATTGTTAAGCCTTGCATTTAGGGTTTAGGGTTTGGAGACATACAGGCGGCAGGCAGCTGGCTGCGCTCTGCTGTATACACTTTAGGGTTTAGGGTTTAGGGTTTGTGGCTTAGGGTTTAGGGTTTAGAGTTTAGGATATAAGATTTCGGGTCTAGGGTTTAGGGCTTGGGGTCTAGGGTTTAGGGTTTAGGGTTTAGGGTGTAGTGTATAGGGTTTAGGGTTTAGTGTTTAGGGATA
>NW_013570285.1:3297-3363 GCF_000499745.2 Eimeria mitis | reverse complement strand
GGGTTTAGGGTTTAGGGTTTAGGGTTTAGGGTTTAGGGTTTAGGGTTTAGGGTTTAGGGTTTAGAG
>NW_013570285.1:2968-3197 GCF_000499745.2 Eimeria mitis | reverse complement strand
TTAGGGTTTAGGGTTTAGGGTTTAGGGTTTAGGGTTTAGGGTTTAGGGTTTAGGGTTTAGGGTTTGGGTGACCACCGGGCAGTCGGCTGCGAGGCCCCTGGGGTATCGATGCCCCCGAGGGTTTAGGGTTTAGGGTTTAGGGTTTAGGGTTTAGAGCGAACAAAGTACTGAAATTTATTTAATTTATACCTATTCTTTGTATATTATTTGTTGTTCTGTTGGCTATATA
>NW_013570285.1:2787-2868 GCF_000499745.2 Eimeria mitis | reverse complement strand
GTTTAGAGCGAACAAAGTACTGAAATTTATTTAATTTATATCTATTCTTTGTATATTATTTGTTGTTCTGGCGGCTATATA
>NW_013570285.1:1747-1898 GCF_000499745.2 Eimeria mitis | reverse complement strand
CTCTCTCTCCCCCGAGGCGCGCAGCTGAGGTGTACAGACACCTCAGCACAGCAGCAGCAGCAGCAGCAGCAGCAGCAGCTTCTTCTTTTGCTGCTATCTGCTGCTGCTGCATGCAGCAGCAAAGACACTGCAGCAGCACAACATTCACAAG
>NW_013570285.1:1515-1646 GCF_000499745.2 Eimeria mitis | reverse complement strand
GTCTTTGTTTTTATTTTTCTCTTTTGGGTGTCTCTGTCTCCTTTCCTATACATACAACAGCAGCAGCAGCTCCCGGCCCGTTCTCCTTTTTGCTGTTTGCTGCTGCCTCAAGCGTAGAAGACATGGATGAT
>NW_013570284.1:30660-31289 GCF_000499745.2 Eimeria mitis | reverse complement strand
TATATATATATACTCTATTTATATATATAGAGAGACAGAGAGAGAGACAGAGAGAGAGAGAATAAAGAGCCAGCTGAGCGGGCAGCAGCAGAAGCAAGGGCCTGCACACTGCAGCAGCAAGCAGCTAGCAGTGTCTTCAATAGCAGCAGCAGCAGCAGCAGCAGCAGCAGCAGCAGCAGCAGCAGCAGCAGCAGGCAACAGCAATCAACTGCAGCACGAACACCGGGTAGAAACAGCAGCAGCAGCAGCAGCAGCAGCAGCAGCAATAACAGCAGATGCTGCTGCTCCCTGCTGCATCAAACTGCAGCAGACAATGCAGAAAGAGGAACTAATTAGTAGCAGCAGCAGCAGCAGCAGCAGCAGCAGCAGCAACAGCAGCAGCAGCAGCAGCAGCAGCAGCAGAATGACCAGACTGGTCCTCGCCTACGCCCCAGTTGCTGCTGCTGCCTCAGCCCCCCCAGTGTGCATGCAGAGAAATTTATTGTTAATATTATTTTAATAAGAGCTGCTGCTGCTGCAGCACATAGAAGACATTCGGCGATAACTATAATGAAATAAAAAACAAATTTATTTATTTATTTATTTAATAATATAATTAACTTATGATAGAACTCTAGCAGCAACAGCAA
>NW_013570284.1:28554-28936 GCF_000499745.2 Eimeria mitis | reverse complement strand
CTTCTCTTGTTCTTGCTGCTGCAGCAGCTAAGACAGCAGCAGCAGCAGCTTCACCAGCAGCAGCAGCAGCAGCGGCAACAGCTTCAGCAACAGCAGCAGCAGCAGCAGCAGCAGCAGCAGCAGAGGACAATGGATTTTCCATCGGCTTCTTCGCCGCCTGCTGCACCAGCAGCAGCAGCAGCAACAACAACAACAACAGCAGCAGCAGCAACTGCAGCAATAGCTTCAACTGCAGCAGCAACAGCAGCAGCAGCAGCAGCAACTGCTGCTGCTGCTGCAGAGGCCGACACGGAAGCCTCTATAGCGGCCCCCCCACCTCGTTCAGAGGAGTCTACTGCTGCCCCCCAAGCAGCAGCAGCAGCAGCAGCAGCAGCAACAGCAG
>NW_013570284.1:28104-28454 GCF_000499745.2 Eimeria mitis | reverse complement strand
CAGCAGCAGCAACTGCTGCTGCTGCTGCAGAGGCCGACACGGAAGCCTCTATAGCGGCCCCCCCACCTCGCTCAGAGGAGTCTACTGCTGCCCCCCAAGCAGCAGCAGCAGCAGCAGCAGCAGCAACAGCAGCAACAGCAGCAGCAGCAGCAGCAAATATGAACAGCACTCACCCTTCGCTTCAGCTGCCGACATCAGCTGCTGCAGGCTCAATAGGTGTCACAGCAAAAGCAGCAGCAGCAGCAGCAGCAGCAGGAGCAGCAGCAGCAGCAGCAGGAGCAGCAGCAGCAGCAGCGCCAAGCTCTGGTATCACTGCTCGTGTCCTTGGCTTTGAAGACCTCGAGCTCCAC
>NW_013570284.1:27709-28004 GCF_000499745.2 Eimeria mitis | reverse complement strand
CTGCCGACATCAGCTGCTGCAGGCTCAATAGGTGTCACAGCAAAAGCAGCAGCAGCAGCAGCAGCAGCAGCAGGAACAGCAGCAGCAGCAGCAGCAGGAGCAGCAGCAGCAGCAGCGCCGAGCTCTGGTATCACTGCTCGTGTCCTTGGCTTTGAAGACCTCGAGCTGCACCATCAGCAGCAGCAGCAGCAGCAGCAGCAGCAGCAGCAGCAACAGCAGCAGCAGCAGCCGCAGCAGCAGCAGCAGGTGGAGGAGCAGCAGCAAAAGCAGAAACAGCAGCTGCAACAGGAAGAAG
>NW_013570284.1:27135-27609 GCF_000499745.2 Eimeria mitis | reverse complement strand
GCAGCAGCAGCAGCAACAGCAGCAGCAGCAGCAGCAGCAACAGCAGCAGCAGCAGCAACAGCAACAGCAGGTGGAGCCGCAGCAGCAAAAGCAGAAACAGCAGCTGCAACAAGAAGAACAGCAGCAGCAGCAGCACGATGCTGTGCATGCAGAGGCTGCAGCAAAGGCTGCCAACAGCTTCACAGCCAGAAGCAGGGAGCAGCAGCAGCAGCAGCAGCAGCAGCAGCAGCAGAACAGCAGCAGCAAAAGCAAACCTGCTGCAGCACCGCGATTCAAATACTTAGGCTCTTGGCTTCGCTGCACCCAGGACGGGAGACGTATTGTTGAGGGCAGCAGCAGCAGCAGCAGCAGCAGCAGCAGCAGCGCAGAGACAGCAACACCCCAGCAGCAGCAGCAGCAGCAGCAGCAGCAACAGCAGCAGCTGCTGCTGCCACCCCTGCGTAGGTTAGCTGTCTGTACACCCCGCCCCCAGTG
>NW_013570284.1:26935-27035 GCF_000499745.2 Eimeria mitis | reverse complement strand
TCGCTGCACCCAGGACGGGAGACGTATTGTTGAGGGCAGCAGCAGCAGCAGCAGCAGCAGCAGCAGCAGCAGCAGCGCAGAGACAGCAACACCCCAGCAA
>NW_013570284.1:26764-26835 GCF_000499745.2 Eimeria mitis | reverse complement strand
CTGTGCATGCAGAGGCTGCAGCAAAGGCTGCCAACAGCTTCACAGCCAGAAGCAGGGAGCAGCAGCAGCAA
>NW_013570284.1:26511-26600 GCF_000499745.2 Eimeria mitis | reverse complement strand
CCACTCTATTCAATCCAAAGGCCAGCAGCAGCAGCAGCAGCAGCAGCAGCAGCAGCAGCAGCAGCAGCAGCAGGAGGGGGTCTGGGGGT
>NW_013570284.1:25850-26411 GCF_000499745.2 Eimeria mitis | reverse complement strand
CCCTCTCAACGGCTGCAGCAGCTGCAGCGAGAGCCAAAGAATTAAGCTGCTGCTGCAGCATATACCTAGTACTAGCAGCAGCAGCAGCAGCAGCAGCAGCAGCAGCAGGAGCAGCAGCAGCAGCAGCAGAAGCAGCAGCAGCAGCAGCAGCAGAAGTGAGGCAGCACAAACTTCACCTGACAGCAAACTGCTGCAGAGTCCCAGCATATCCACTCTATTCAATCCAAAGGCCAGCAGCAGCAGCAGCAGCAGCAGCAGCAGCAGCAGCAGCAGCAGCAGGAGGGGGTCTGGGGGACGTCTGGTTGTGCTGCAGCAGCAAGGCTTAGTCTGCTGCAGCACGGAGATGCTGCAGCAAATACCTGAGGTGTATAGACCGCTGCTGCGCATGCAGATCAACTGCTGCAGCTTAAAGCTGCTGCTGCCGCAGGAGCCTGCTGCTGCTTGCTGCTGCTACAGAGAGACAGGCTGCAGCAGCAACATCAGTGGCTGCTGCTGCTGCACTGCTCCTACCCCAGACAGCAGCAACAGCAGCAACAGCAACAGCAGCAGCAGCAGCAGCAC
>NW_013570284.1:25544-25750 GCF_000499745.2 Eimeria mitis | reverse complement strand
CTGCTGCTACAGAGAGACAGGCTGCAGCAGCAACATCAGTGGCTGCTGCTGCTGCACTGCTCCTACCCCAAATAGCAGCAACAGCAGCAACAGCAGCAGCAGCAGCAGCAGCAGCATGCATGCAACTTGCTGCTGCTACTGCGGAGGAGAGCAGCACCAGACCGCCTTGCCCCTGCCGCATCCCGTCGAGGTAAGCTGCAACAGCA
>NW_013570284.1:25154-25444 GCF_000499745.2 Eimeria mitis | reverse complement strand
TGCTGCTACTGCGGAGGAGAGCAGCACCAGACCGCCTTGCCCCTGCCGCATCCCGTCGAGGTAAGCTGCAGCAGCAAGCTGCTGCTGATGCTGCTGCTGTTGCTGCTGCTGCTGTTGCTGCTGCTGCTGCTGCTGCTGTTGTTGTTGTTGTTGTCGTTGTTGTTGTTGTTGCTGCAGCAAGCTGCTTCACCTGCTGCTGCAGCAGGAAGCTGCTGCTGCAGCTGCATCACGATGCACCACGACCAGCCGAGAAGCAGCAGCAGCAGCAGCAGCAGCAGCAACAGCAGCAG
>NW_013570284.1:23537-24044 GCF_000499745.2 Eimeria mitis | reverse complement strand
CTCTATACTTTCTTGCTGCAGGATGTCATGGGGATTGCATGCAGCAGCAGCAGCAGCAGCAGCAGCAGCAGCAACAGCAGCCGCAGCAGCAGCAGCAGCAGCATAGGGCAGAAGCAGAAGACCCAGCAGCAGCAGCAAAGTGGAGTTGGTTGTGCGGTCGTCCCCCACCCAGGGGTGCAGCAGCAGCAGGAGCAGCAGGAGCAGCAACAGAATCAACAGCAACAACAACAGCAGCAGCAACAGCAGCAACAGCAGCAGCAGCAGCAGCAGCAGCAGCAGCAGGAGTTTACTTTGTGAACTTGCGCCGAGTGTATGTAGAGTGCAACAGATACACTCGTCTCCCTCTCTGTCTCTTTCGTTTGTCTCCTTTGCTGCAGCAGCTAGCGATAGACTGGGGCTTATATTTACCTGTGGGGTTGCAGCAGCAGCAGCAGCAGCAGCAGCAGCAGCAGCAGCAGCAACCATGCCGTTTGCTGCAGGGGCAGCAGCTGCAGCAGCTGCTGCTGC
>NW_013570284.1:23168-23260 GCF_000499745.2 Eimeria mitis | reverse complement strand
CCGGAGCGGTGGAGGCTTGAAGACCTCACACCACCCAGCAGCAGCAGCAGCAGCAGCAGCAGCAGCAGCAATGGTAGCTGGAGCAGCAGCAG
>NW_013570284.1:22846-23068 GCF_000499745.2 Eimeria mitis | reverse complement strand
GTATGTAGAGTGCAACAGATACACTCGTCTCCCTCTCTGTCTCTTTCGTTTGTCTCCTTTGCTGCAGCAGATTCATGTCTGGCTGCTGCAGCAAGGATACAGAAGACTAGCGAGAGATATGCATCTCTTAGAGTGCTGCTGCTGCAGCTGCTGCGGCAGCAGACGCTCGGGGGGGGCAAACCCACGCAACTGCAGCAAATGCAACAGCAGCAACAGCAGCAA
>NW_013570284.1:21994-22246 GCF_000499745.2 Eimeria mitis | reverse complement strand
TGTCACCCGAGGGGCTGAGCCCCTTTATCAGAGCAGCAAAAGAAGGAGACGAAGGCGTGCTGCATGCGCTGCTCACGGTACGCAGCAGCAGCAGCAGCAGCAACAGCAGCAGCAGCAGCAGCAGCAGCAGCAGCAGAAGCAGCAGCAACAGCAGCAGCAGCAGCAGCAGCACGTTAGTTATTAATTTGTTCTATACTTTGGTGTTGTAGTGGGGCGTTTGCTGGTGTACGTACACCCCATATTACCCTCAGG
>NW_013570284.1:21699-21894 GCF_000499745.2 Eimeria mitis | reverse complement strand
TGTCACCCGAGGGGCTGAGCCCCTTTATCAGAGCAGCAAAAGAAGGAGACGAAGGCGTGCTGCATGCGCTCCTCACGGTACGCAGCAGCAGCAGCAGCAGCAACAGCAGCAGCAGCAGCAGCAGCAGCAGCAGCAGCAGGAACAGCAGCAGCAGCAGCAGCAGCAGCAGCAGCATGTTAGTTATTAATTTGTTTA
>NW_013570284.1:20967-21488 GCF_000499745.2 Eimeria mitis | reverse complement strand
CTGCTGCTGCTGCTGTTGCTGCTGCTGCTGTTGCTGCTGCTGCTGCTGCTGTTGCTGCTGCTGCTGCTGTGGTTGCTGCAGGAGTGGAGAAAGGGTTTGTTTGTGGATGATGCTGAGGAGGCTTCGTCGCTGCTGGCAGCAGCAAGAGAGCGGAGACACAATGCTGCTGCAGTTGTGCTGCTGCATGCGTTCGCGCTGCAGCAGAAAGCAGCAAAGCGGCTGCAGCACATACACCGCAGGCTGCTGCAGCTGTCGAGCGTAGCCAGCAGCAGCAGCAGCAGCAGCAGCAGCAGCAGCAGCATGGAAGAGCAGGCTCTGCTGCTCAAGAGTGCAAGGAGGCAGCAGCAGCAGCTGCAGCAGCTGCTGCTGCTGCTGCGGAGAATGGATGCATGCGGTGCTGCTATGCATGCAGCTGCTGCTAATACAGACGTAGCCATGTGCTCGCTCTTGCTGCAGTAAACCCTAAACCCTAAACCCTAAACCCTAAACCCTAAACCCTAGTTTTCTTGGCTTCTCAGTGT
>NW_013570284.1:20625-20867 GCF_000499745.2 Eimeria mitis | reverse complement strand
TAAACCCTAAACCCTAAACCCTAAACCCTAAACCCTAGATTTCTTGTCTTCTCAGTGCGGGCAATAGACCGCATGTCTACGATTTAGTTTCTAGGGTTTAGGGTTTAGGGTTTAGGGTTTAGGGTTTTTGTGCAGCTGCGGAGCGGATGCGGGGCAGCGAGACCTCGACGGCAACAGCCCGCTGCACGTTCTCTTCTCAGTTAGCAGCAGCGCATGCACCCAGCAGCAGCAGCAGCAGCAGC
>NW_013570284.1:19908-20260 GCF_000499745.2 Eimeria mitis | reverse complement strand
AGCAGCAGCAGCAGCGGGAGCAGCAGCATAGGCCTTGGAGGAGAGGGCGAGAGGCAGCAGCAGCAGCAGCAGCAGCTGCTGCTGCTGCTGCTGCAGCAGCAAGAGATGAATCTGCTGAGGAAATATATAAAAGAGCAAGGAGCTCGTTTGCTGCAGTGTATGGGCTGCCGCTGCCTGCTGCTGCTGCTGCTGCGCTGCTGCTGCTGCTGCACCCCAGGGCTCTTGCTGTCTCAGTTGAACAGGAGCAGCAGCAGCTACGACACCGTTTGCTGCTGCAGCAACGCGACCTGTTCGTGCTGCCGCAACAGAAGCAGCAACAGCTGCTTCCTGCTGCTGCTGCTGACTTCAGCAG
>NW_013570284.1:19362-19808 GCF_000499745.2 Eimeria mitis | reverse complement strand
AGCAGCAGCAGCAGCGGGAGCAGCAGCATAGGCCTTGGAGGAGAGGGCGAGAGGCAGCAGCAGCAGCAGCTGCTGCTGCTGCTGCAGCAGCAGCAGCAAGAGATGAATCTACTGAGGAAATATATAAAAGAGCAAGGAGCTCGTTTGCTGCAGTGTATGGACTGCCGCTGCCTGCTGCTGCTGCTGCTGCGCTGCTGCTGCTGCTGCACCCCAGGGCTCTTGCTGTCTCAGTTGAACAGGAGCAGCAGCAGCTACGACACCGATTGCTGCTGCAGCAACGCGACCTGTTCGTGCTGCCGCAGCAGAAGCAGCAACAGCTGCTTCCTGCTGCTGCTGCTGCTGACTTCAGCAGCAGCAGCAGCAGCAGCAGCAGCAGGGGGGAGGCCATAAGCAGACAACTTTGGGGGTTCCCTCCAGCAGCAGCAGCGGCAGCAGATGCGAATGCA
>NW_013570284.1:18988-19262 GCF_000499745.2 Eimeria mitis | reverse complement strand
GCAGCAGCAGCAGCAGCAGGGGGGAGGCCATAAGCAGACAACTTTGGGGGTTCCCTCCAGCAGCAGCAGCAGCAGCAGATGCGAATGCAAAAGCAGCAGCAGCAGCAGCAGCCACAGCAGCAGCAGCAGCGACAGCAGCAGCAGCAGCAGCAGCAGCAGCAGATGACGCTTTGTCTATCTGTGCTTCTGCTCGCGCCAATGCCTTCAATGGGGGGTTTTGGGCCCCCCTACACTTAGCAGCAAAAACAGCAGCAGCAGCAGCAGCTGCAGCAGG
>NW_013570284.1:16849-17357 GCF_000499745.2 Eimeria mitis | reverse complement strand
ACTCAAGAGATGTTCTTTAGGGTTTAGGGTTTAGGGTTTAGGGTTTAGGGTTTAGGGTTTAGGGTTTAGGATTACGCAATTAGGGTTTGGCGTCTCTGGCGTGCGCCGTCCCATGCTTCTTTAGTATTAACCTTCGCGCTGCTGCTGTTGCTGCTGCTGCTGCTGTTCCTGCTGCTGCTGCTGTTGCTGCTGCTGCTGCTGCTGCTGCTGCTGCTGCTTCTGCTGCTGCTGCTGTTGCTGCTGTTGCTGCTGCTGCTGCTGCTGCTGCTGCAGCATACGGGGGAGACGTGAGCTGCGTGCAGCAGCTGCTGTCTTTGGGTTGCTCTCCTTCTTCTCTCTCGCGGCTGCACCGCAACCCTCTGTCTGCTGCTCGGGGCCCCATGCAGCACTGCATGCAGCTGCTGCTGCAGCAGCAGCAGCAGCAGAATACCTGGCGCATGATTCAACAATCTAGCAGCAAATACCTCAACGCCAGCAGCAGCAGCAGCAGCAGCAGCAGCAGCAACAG
>NW_013570284.1:15243-15461 GCF_000499745.2 Eimeria mitis | reverse complement strand
TGCTGCTGGGATTTCTCACGCTGCAGCGGCGCTGCTGCCTCTGGGTGCAGCAACTGCTGCTGCTGCTGCTCTTGCTGCTGATGCTGCTGCTGCTGCTGCTGCTGCCGGCACTGCAGGTGCTGCAGCAGCTGCTGCTGCGGCATTCGACAGCACGCAGTGCAGCAGCAGCACGACCAGCAGCAGCGGCGACGGAAGCAGCAGCAGCAGCAGCAGCAGCA
>NW_013570284.1:12996-13291 GCF_000499745.2 Eimeria mitis | reverse complement strand
CTAAACCCTAAACCCTAAACCCTAAACCCCAAACCCTAAACCCTAAACCCTAAACCCTAAACCCTAGCTTTATTCACAGCTTTGCTGAGCTATTGCACTCCATGGGATTTTGGAAACCCCTTTGCTGCTGGCTGATATGTTGCTGCTGCTTCTGGTTCTGCTTCTTGTGCTGCTGCTCGTGCTTCTGCTGCTGCGTCTGCATCTGCTGCTGCTGCTGCTGCTGCTGCTGCTGCTGCTGCTGCTGCAGTGTCGGCTGCCTGGGTTTTTCACTCCTGTGGTTGAGAGCAGCCGGCCC
>NW_013570284.1:12053-12206 GCF_000499745.2 Eimeria mitis | reverse complement strand
GCAGCAGCAGCGGGAGCAGCAGCAGTGATAGCAGCAGCAGCAGCAGCACTCAGCCTCAAAAGCCAACAACAAACGTGAGCTCCTTCTGGGGTCTTCGGCCCCGGCGACCAGCAGGAGCAGCAGCAGCAGCAGCAGCAACAGCAGCAGAAGATG
>NW_013570284.1:11477-11885 GCF_000499745.2 Eimeria mitis | reverse complement strand
CTGCTGCTGCTGCTGCTGCTGCTGCTTCTGCTGCTGCTGCTGCTGCTGCTGCTGCTGCTGCTGCTTCTGCTGCTGCTTCCGCTGCTGCTTCTGCTGCTGCTTCTGCTGCTGCTGCTTCTGCTGCTGCTGCTTCTGCTGCCGCTTCTGCTGCTGCTGGCGCTGTTAACGCTGCTGCTTCTGACGCTGCTTCTGCTGCTCATACTACTGCTGCTGGTTCCTCGGATGCTGCTGCTGCTACTACTGCTGCCATTGTTCTGCTGCTGCTGCTGCTGCTGCTGTTGCTGCTGCTGTTGCTGCTGCTCAATCCGCTCCATCGTATACTGACATCACTGGCGAGTCTCTCAGATTGCTATTTGCTGCTACTGTTGCCGCTTCTGCTGCTGCTTCTGCTTTTGGTGCTGCTGCTCT
>NW_013570284.1:10102-10285 GCF_000499745.2 Eimeria mitis | reverse complement strand
AGCAGCAGCAGCAACAGCAGCAGCAGCAGCAGCAGCAGCAGAAGCAGCAGCAGCAGCAGCAGCAGCAGCAGAAGCCATAGCCATGCGAGAGCTTTGCAGCCCTGCTGCTTCCCCTTTTGGTGGGAGCAGCAGCAACTGCAGCAGTACCTGCAGCAGCAGCAGCAGCAGCAGCAGCATCAGCAG
>NW_013570284.1:9460-10002 GCF_000499745.2 Eimeria mitis | reverse complement strand
CTTTGCAGCCCTGCTGCTTCCCCTTTTGGTGGGAGCAGCAGCAACTGCAGCAGTACCTGCAGCAGCAGCAACAGCAGCAGCAGCAACAGCAGCAGCAGGACGTTGAATACCCACGCCTGGTATCTGCTGTTGAGGCGGAGTTGCTGCTGCTGCGGCTGCAGCTGCTGCTGCTGGCCACTGCAGCAGGAGATGCACGAGGGGTCTCGCTGCTCGTCATCAGCGGCTTTGCTGATGGTTTGCTGCTGCTGCAGGCTGCTCTGGTGCTGCTGCTGTGCACTCGCGCTGCAGCAGCAGCAGCAGCAGCAACAGCAGCAGAAGCAGCAGCAGCTGCTGCTGCACCCGATGCAGCAGCAGCAGCAGCAGCAGAGCACAGCAACCAGAAGTTGCTGCGGGCTCCGACTGCTTCAGCTGGATCAGCAAGAGCAGCAGCAGCAGCACCACCAACACCAACAGCAGCAGCAGCAACACCAGCAGCAGCAGCAGCAGCAGCAGCAGCAGGACCCTGGGGCCTCACTCGAGCTGCGAGGAGAGCGGAGCGGCTA
>NW_013570284.1:7609-8216 GCF_000499745.2 Eimeria mitis | reverse complement strand
AAACCCTAAACCCTAAACCCTAAACCCTAAACCCTAAACCCTAAACCCTGAACTGCTGGTTGCTTTTATCCCTAAACCCTAAATCCAGAACCCTAAACCCTAAACCCTAAACCCTAGAAGGCAGCCATAAACCCCAAACATAGACCCTAAACCCTAAACCCTAAAAGACAAACCCTAAACCCTAAACACTAAACTCTAAAACCCCAACCCCACATCCAACCCCCCAGCACTCATCCAGGAATTAGGGTTTAGGGTTTAGGGTTTAGGGTTTAGGGTTTTGCTGCTTGCAGACACAGCTATTTCGTCTGCATTGGGCTGCGGGCTGCTGCTGCATGTTCACCAAACCCTGAGAGATACTTTGCTGCTGCCGCTGCTGCCTCCAGCAGCAGCAGCAGCAGCAGCAGCAACAGCAGCACCAGCAGCAACAGCAGCAGCAGTAGCAGCAGCTGAGCCAGCGGTAACAACAGCAGCAGCAGCACCAACAGCACCAGCACCAGCACCAGCAGCAGCAGCTGCTGCTGCTGCAACAGTAGCAGCATTGGTTGTGCCTCCGCCTGTCTCTATATTTTTGCTGCTGCAGCCAGCAGCAGCAAAGCTGCCTCTGAAG
>NW_013570284.1:6542-7509 GCF_000499745.2 Eimeria mitis | reverse complement strand
AAACCCTAAACCCTAAACCCTAAACCCTAAACCCTAAACCCTAAACCCTGAACTGCTGGTTGCTTTTATCTCTAAACCCTAAACCCAGAACCCTAAACCCTAAACCCTAAACCCTAGAATGCAGCCATAAACCCCAAACATAGACGCTAAACCCTAAACCCTAAAAGACAAACCCTAAACCCTAAACACTAAACTCTGAAACACCAACCCCGCACCTAACCCCCCAGCACTCATCCACGAATTAGGGTTTAGGGTTTAGGGTTTAGGGTTTAGGGTTTAGGGTTTTGCTGCTTGCAGACACAGCTATTTCGTCTGCATTGGGCTGCGGGCTGCTGCTGCATGTTCACCAAACCCTGAGAGATACTTTGCTGCTGCCGCTGCTGCCTCCAGCAGCAGCAGCAGCAGCAACAGCAGCAACAGCAGCAGCAGCAGCTGGAGCTGAGCCAGCGGTAACAACAGCAGCAGCAGCACCAACAGCACCAGCACCAGCACCAGCAGCAGCAGCAGCAGCTGCTGCTGCTGCTACAGTAGCAGCATTGGTGTTGCCTCCGCCTGTCTCTATATTTTTGCTGCTGCAGCCAGCAGCAGCAAAGCTGCCTCTGAAAAACACAAAGGGTGCTGGTTGCTGCTGCTGCTGCTGCTGCAGCGGGGCGCTGCTGACGAGGAGACTGCAGCAGCCGCGGCGCGTGAGCGAAGCAGCATTGCTGCTGCAGCAGCAAACGTTGCTGCTGCAGCAGCAAAACCAGCAGCAGCAGCAGCAACTGCAGCAGCAACATACACAAGAAACAGCAGCAGCTGCAGGCAGCAGCAACACCTCATCTTTCCGCTGCTGGTAGGGCCAATCTTCTTTAGGGTTTAGGGTTTAGGGTTTAGGGTTTAGGGTTTAGGGTTTAGTTTTAATTGTTTTTGTTGTTGTTGGTGATGTTGGTGTAGGATTCAGGGTGTAGGGTTTAGGGTTTCGTTTGCG
>NW_013570284.1:5768-6082 GCF_000499745.2 Eimeria mitis | reverse complement strand
TTTGGTGAGGCACCGCATCCTTTGCTTCCTTTGTTTCGTTTGTCTTTGCTGCTGCTGCTGCTGCTGCTGCAGTTGCTGCTGCACTTGTTGCTGGCGCCCGCCACCGCAGCAGCAGCAGCACCAGCAGCAGCTGCAGCAGCAGCAGCAGCAGCTGCTGCAGCAGCAGCAAGAACAGCTGCAATGACTGCATATATTTAACTGCAGTGTATGTACACCGCTAAGTCAGCTAGCAGCAACCTGCTGCAGCACGAGCAGAGAAAAGCAAAAATAAAAACAAAGAGAGAAAACCCTAAACCCTAAACCCTAAACCCTAG
>NW_013570284.1:4972-5194 GCF_000499745.2 Eimeria mitis | reverse complement strand
TAGGGTTTAGGGTTTAGGGTTTAGGGTTTGTGGATGCAGGAGCTGCGCGCTGCCGCTGTGCGCCTCCTGCGTGGTTTGGCTGCCCGAGCCGAGTCTCCCTACGCTGCAGCAGCTGCGGCAGCAGCAGCAGCAGCAGCAGCAGCAACTGCTGCTGCTGCTGCCCCCTGGCTCTGCAGCAGCGGGGTACAGCTCTACTGCTGGAACGGCAGCAGAAGTAGCGGC
>NW_013570284.1:3903-4319 GCF_000499745.2 Eimeria mitis | reverse complement strand
CAGCAGCAGCAACAGCAGCAGCAGCAGCAACAGCAGCAGCAGCAGCAGCAGCAACAGCAGCAGCAGCAGCGACAGCAGCAGCAGCAGCAGCAGCAACAGCAGCAGCAGCAGCGACAGCAGCAGCAGCAGCAGCAACAGCAGCAGCAGCAGCAGCAACAGCAGCAGCAGCAGCAGCAACAGCAGCAGCAGCAGCAGCAACAGCAGCAGCAGCAAAAGGTAAGCAGCAAACATTCGCAAAATGCAGCAGCTGCGAGGAGCTAAGAGCTTCTATCCAAACACATCATACAAAGAAGGGTTTAGGGTTTAGGGTTTAGGGTTTAGGGTTTAGGGTTTAGGGTTTAGGGTGTGCTCAGGAAGCTTCGCTGGCTGCGGGGGGAGCAGAGAGAGCCGACGGCCCCACGGTGTGTCTCCCCGCA
>NW_013570284.1:3449-3803 GCF_000499745.2 Eimeria mitis | reverse complement strand
CTTCGCTGGCTGCGGGGGGAGCAGAGAGAGCCGACGGCCCCACGGTGTGTCTCCCCGCAGCAGCAGCAGCAGCAGCAGCAGCAACAACAGCAGCAGGGGCAGCAGCAGCAGCAGCAGCAGAAGAGAAAGAACCAGCTACCGGCAGCCCAGCGGGTTTGCTGCTGCAGCATGCAACACAGAGTCGGGGGCAACAGCAGCAGCAGCAGCAGCAGCATCCAACACCTCAGCAGCAGCAGCAGGAGCAGCAGCGGGAGCAGCAGCAGCAGCAACAAATACAGCAACATAATCAGCAGCAGCAAGCAGCGGATTCACCACAGCAGCAGCTCTGCGACTCTGCAACATCTGCGGGAGCAA
>NW_013570284.1:2907-3349 GCF_000499745.2 Eimeria mitis | reverse complement strand
GCAAGCAGCGGATTCACCACAGCAGCAGCTCTGCGACTCTGCAACATCTGCGGGAGCAACAGCAGCAGCAACTGCTGCTGCTGCTGCTGCTTCTGCTGCTGCTGCTGCTGTTCCTGCTGCTGCTGCTGCTGCTGCTGCTGCTGCTGAACTCAAGCAGCAGCCGGCGCGGCGTCGTCAGAGTCTATGGAGTTGGCTGCGGCCTTCTAGTATGCATGCGCAGCAGCAAAGGAGGCAGCAGCAGCAGCAGCAAGAGCAGCAGCAGCAAGAGCAGCAGAGTCAAGAGCAGCAGCAGGAGCAGCGGAAACCAGCAGCAGCAACAGCAGCAGCAGCAGCAGCAGCAGCAAAGCCCTCATGGAGGCGGCTGGTGGCGAGGAGTTATCGCAGGCTAAAGAGCAGCAGCAGACGGCAGCGGAGTGTACAGACAGCTGCTTCTCGTGCTGCT
>NW_013570284.1:2602-2807 GCF_000499745.2 Eimeria mitis | reverse complement strand
GCAAGAGCAGCAGCAGCAAGAGCAGCAGAGTCAAGAGCAGCAGCAGGAGCAGCGGAAACCAGCAGCAGCAGCAGCAGCAGCAGCAGCAGCAGCAGCAGCAGCAGCAAAGCCTTCATGGAGGCGGCTGGTGGCGAGGAGCTATCGCAGGCTAAAGAGCAGCAGCAGACGGCAGCGGAGTGTACAGACAGCTGCTTCTCGTGCTGCA
>NW_013570284.1:2275-2346 GCF_000499745.2 Eimeria mitis | reverse complement strand
CTGCTGCTGAACTCAAGCAGCAGCCGGCGCGGCGTCGTCAGAGTCTATGGAGTTGGCTGCGGCCTTCTAGC
>NW_013570284.1:0-219 GCF_000499745.2 Eimeria mitis | reverse complement strand
ATTTTATTTTATTTTATTTTATTTTATTTTATTTTATTTCATTTTATTTTATTTTATTTTATTTTATTTTTTATTATTATTTTTTTTATTCTTTCCGTTGTTGTTTGTTTATTATTATTATTATATTGGCGTGTTGCTATTATATAATTATATATAGAGATACAAACCCTATATATATATATATACATATATATATATATATATATATATATATATATA
>NW_013570283.1:6801-9511 GCF_000499745.2 Eimeria mitis | reverse complement strand
GCTTACGCGCAGCATGCCAAAGCCGTCGATAGGCTCCTGAGCTAACTCTGCGCTAACTCATGTTACATCTACCCTCTACGTAGACCCGTGGTACGGCCAACCGGCGCACGGGAATTCGCCGCCTTACGATAGAACGAGTGAATACTCCTTGTTAATTGTAAAAATATTCATGATTCTCTTTTGTGATAAAACATTGAAAACGAATTATCTCTTAACGAGATCTTTTACCCGTCAATTTCGCATGCCACCATTGTCCGCGGTACCGTTGCAGCTTGCGGGGCTGGAGGCACACGCACCGGCCTGAGGGTGAAGGCGCAATGGAGTCGCTTTCATCGCATTCATAGGCAGATGAAGTTGATTTTCGAAATGATAAAGTAATTAGAAAGTTGTTATGCAGCAGAGACGTACGGGTTTGGGTGAAAGCAGCCCGCCGGGCGCTTCCTGCACTGTAGCGGGTTTCTGCGCTTGTGCGTGGCCTGGCGGCACTTAGTGTGCAGGGTTCAAAGGGCAGTCTCTATTAGCTGTTGCATAGATATCGGGTTGCTCACACGTTTTCTAGGCCGAACGTAAAGATAGCTGCACGTAATACCTGTTGAACCGATGAGGGATGCTTTCCGGGGCCGGGGCCGGGGCCGCGGCGGGGGAGGGTGGCGGGGCGGCCCCAGGGCAGCCGTTGCTGAGCCGCTTCACCAACAGCATTGGAAGAATGGCCCCGGGTTAGTCTCTGGGCCAGACACGCGCCACTTTAACCCCCGAGAGCCCCGGGCCCGGCCTGAAAGGGAGGCAGAACCACCACACGGACCGGGGCTGCCTCCCCATTCCCAGCCGCCGCATAGGCGCCGGCACCAGCAAGGTCAGGGCCTCCGTAAGGAGCGCACAGCTCCCTATGAGCCACGGGCGATGCTGGGCGCCCACGGGGTCCCCCCGATGGCTGTCGGGGGTGGGGGCCAAATGGTTATGGGGGGGGGGAGGGGAAGGGTTATGGATGCTGCTGTTGTGGGAGGCCCATTGGCCTGCCAATCTCCTCTGCCGGGCTGTATGCCTCCTCCTACGGTTTGCTGCAGCGTTTATGCAGATCAGCTTATTGATTACTACACGGGAAAAATATGCCCCAGGCGTTTCTGCGTAGCTTACAATGAAGTGTGTAAGCTTGTGCGGTTGCCTGAGGGGCTGCCGCCCGCACCCGCACCAGCACCTGCAGGATCAGTCTTACAGTCTCATTCTGCTGCAGCAGGTGTTAGAGGTATTGGAAGGGGAGACGAAGGGGTTCAAGATATGCAGCTCCCCAACGGGCCCCATCGTGCGCAGGGCGCAGCTCTAGAAGCCGATGAAATGAGTGAAGTTTCGCAAGTTGAAGAGGGAGAAGTTGATGAGGAGGTACCGATGGTTCAACCGATAGATAGTGGCCCTCCTGCTGCAGCTGCTGCTGCTGCTGCTNTGATGAGGAGGTACCGATGGTTCAACCGATAGATAGTGGCCCTCCTGCTGCAGCTGCTGCTGCTGCTGCTGCTGCTCCTGTTGCTGCACCACAACCTCCTTCTGCTGCAATAGATACCTCGCAGCTGCAACAGCAGCAGGGCGTGGGGTCTCAACCACCGGCATTGCAACAACAGCAGCAACCAATGGCAGCACCGAACATAACAAGAAGGGACCCCAGATTAGCAGCAAGGGCACGTGCAGAAACGGGCGTGCAGCAACAGCAGCAACAGCAGCAGCAGCAGCAGCAGCAAGAGGTAGTAGCGCAGCATACGCAGGCAGCTGAAACAGCAGAGCCGCATCGCCCACCATCACCTGAAGAAGCACAGACGCCGCCGCACGAAACTCAACAGCAGCAGCAAGCAAAGCAGTGGGAGCCGAGTGCTTTACCTCCTGAGCTACGTCGGCAGCCATTACTATCAGGAAAACTACCATTATTATTAGATTTAGATAATACTTTATTGCATGCACAAGCCGTTGGTGTGGCAGGATACAGCATAGCATTGGAAGATTGGCTTGATGAAGATGGTTTACCTGAAGTATATAAATTTGAACTCCCATGTAATAGAAAAGTTTATTATCTCAAGTTACGCCCGGGGTTACGTCGCTTTCTTAAAGCTCTTTCATCTGTATTCGAGCTCAGCATATATACAAATGCAACTCAGGAATATGCTGACCTCGTGGTGGCCATCTTGGATCCAGACAGATCTCTCTTTGGAGACCGGTAGGCTGTGGTGGTGGTTTTTTTATTACTGGTTTCTTCTCTTCTTCTCTCTCTTGTTGTTGCTGTTGTTTTTGTTACAACTGCTGCTGTTGCTACACTATTGCTGCTGCTGTTGCTGCTGCTGCTGCTGCTGCTGCTGCTGCTGTTCCCTCCCCTGCTATTTATTCTGTGCGGCAAGAAATGAGATTAACTTGACTCAGCCGCGGGTTTCCGGTTTGTAGTGTTCAACCCATTCACATCGATCTCTGCGTGAAACAGCAATACAACTCCCCCGATGATGTTGCATTTTATTCTAGTGTATTATGTTGTGTTTAATGCACATAAATGATAATAACTTTAATGATGCAGTAGCCGCTACTGTTGCTGTTTCTGGGGGATAGAAGGGGGCTGCTCTCCTCTCGCCTGAACGGCCAGAGGATCGGGACAGGCCGTCAGCCTAACCCCACGAAATAAGCGCAATGCATGCATGCATGCAAACATTCATGCATGCACTGCAGGTGCGTGCGTGCA
>NW_013570283.1:3346-6701 GCF_000499745.2 Eimeria mitis | reverse complement strand
AATGAGATTAACTTGACTCAGCCGCGGGTTTCCGGTTTGTAGTGTTCAACCCATTCACATCGATCTCTGCATGAAACAGCAATACAACTCCCCCGATGATGTTGCATTTTATTCTAGTGTATTATGTTGTGTTTAATGTACATAAATGATAATAACTTTAATGATGCAGTAGCCGCTACTGTTGCTGTTTCTGGGGGATAGAAGGGGGCTGCTCTCCTCTCGCCTGAACGGCCCGAGGATCGGGACAGGCCGTCAGCCTAACCCCACGAAATAAGCGCAATGCATGCATGCATGCATGCATGCATGCGTGCATGCAAACATCCATGCATGCACTGCAGGTGCATGCATGCATGCATGCATGCACAGCCACTTCATTCATGCGGGAAATGGGGCACATAGTTGCGTCAAGGCAGTCATAGTACAGTGCATTGCAGTGTTCTTATATGTAGCTGTTGCTGGGAACCAGCATTTGTCGCATTGGGGAGTTTTGTTCGAGCAGCGTTGTGTTATGTTGTTTGCTTTGGTGGTATTTTCTTTTCTGCTTTCGCGGTTAAGAGGAGTGACAGGACAGGGGCAGATGTAAGCGCCGCAGGTTGTTGGCGTTCAGCAGCAGTTGTTGTTGAGTGTTGCGTGAGGAGATGATTGTAAAGAAGGGAGAAATGAAGTGTACGGGACCGTCAAACTGCAGGCGATAGATATGTAAATACAGCATAAAATAAAATACAAACAAAAGCCGTGTGGATGCGTTTCGTCTATGGGGTAGCTTTCTCGTTGCGTGAGGATAGCTCTGACCCNAAACAAAAGCCGTGTGGATGCGTTTCGTCTATGGGGTAGCTTTCTCGTTGCGTGAGGATAGCTCTGACCCCTTGTTTGTTGTTTCCTATTGGTTGCAGCAGCAGTAGTTCTGCAACAGGTAGCGAGGAGTTCTCTTTTTATCTGAGCTTGTTGAAGCATTATATTTGTTCTGTTCCCGCATAAGAAGACACCAGAAAAGGATAATACTGGTGCACAGCAGAAGATGATAGATGATCAATATTCAAATGAAACAACAACACCAACAACAGCTCTTGATGCTGCAAGAAATCCGTGACAAATCTGATGCCGTCTGGCGGTCTGTGTCGACCTTCACGGGATGGTAATATATACAACGACACAACATGAATTGCGCCGCCGCTGTGCGCGCGTACACAGGAGAGCAACAGCAAGACGCACCACCGTCATCATAAGAGAAAGCAATGCGGCTGAAAGACAGCTGGGAATATGCAATGCTGTGCTGTGCATACACTCGGTTATAATAACGACAATTCTTATTTCCTCTTGCTTAACATTTCGCTATTTGGATCTTCAAAGCGCGGCAGCATCGCCTCGCATAAACCCTAAACCCGGCCTAGCTGGGTGCAGCAATATATATATAAGATATGATTACTTGCTGCAAACTGCAAGCAACAACAACTAACAGCATGGTGCTTTCTATGGCGGGTTCAGCACGTCTCTTCGCTGCCTGCTCTCGGCAGTTAGGGTTTCTGCACGACAGGGGATGTTCAACAACGGCGTGTGTATGCAAGGAATTGCCAGCAGCTGCCTTCTCACTTTTTTTATTTACCCCGCGGTCTCTCTATTGAAAGCAACAGCAACAGCATATGGGCAGGCTTGAGTTATGCACATTCAGGAAGGACAGAGATGATACGACAGCAGCAACATAATGATGATGCGGCTTTTTCCTTTCTATGCAGTTTTATTCGATCTTTAATATAAATGGTCACACTACACCTCTGTGTGTTGTTAGCGTACAGTATTTAAACAATGATTGTTGCAACGCGAGCCACTGCCCGTACACCTGGGAATGCGTGGATTTCCCGAATTTATTTTATAAATATATCGTGATTATCTGCGACGGAGGGGGAAAGTGCTGCTGCATTGCCAAATGCTGTTCACTAATTTCTGAATGATTATGCTGTGCAATACTCAGCAGCTGCTGCTGTCTCATGTTTCTTTATCTCCCTTTTTTGATGGGCTCGTACATGGCTGTTGGGGGGGGCCGTTTGCTGTTGTTTTTTCATTTTGTTGCGGTGGAGGCAGCACAGGGAGGCTGTGTGTGTGGGTGTGTTTTTTTTTTTTCGTTGGTGGATGAAGCGGATGCACACGGGTAGAGGTTGTGTTTGTTGCTGTTGAGTTTATGCCTGTTTGTGGTTTTTTTTTGTTGCAGCATTGTAGCGCGCGAGTCGTCGGGGAGAGGCGAACAAACGGAAAACAAAACCGTGCGGTGTTTGTATGGGGACCTAGACCGTCGTTGCGTGGTGGCATTTGATGATCGTCAGAATATATGGACAGATCTACCGGTGTCGCATGTGGTGAAGGCGCAGCACTACGATTTCTTTGATTCATCAAGACCTGAATTACTAGCCCACTATCCCCATTTACCTTTAGAGGAAACTTTAGCTGCATTAGCGGAAAACCCCAGACAAAGAGCTACTGCATTAGAACGGCCTTCACCTGTACCTGCTTCTGCAACGAAACATTTGTCTAGACCTTATGATTGGGATAGGCACATGCAACATATGATTAATATTTTCTTAAAGGTCCATCAGGAGTTCTTCAAAGATCCTTGGAACGCAAAGTGAGGGAGTGCATAACAAATGATTGCAACGAAACTGCTGCTGTATATCTGTGGTTTGAATGAATGAAATCAGGTATTATTATATTATATTATATNTATTATATTATATTATATATCGTGCGCTGCTGCCTGATACAATCGCCTGTACATGAACGGGTAGAAACGTGTTTGTAGTAGCTGTCGTTACTTATGGTAACAACAACAGAAACCTACTGCGTGCAGGGTGTATACGGCGAAGGTTTGTTTGGGTTTTCGGCCGTAGCCGAGTCTGTATTGGTAACGGCACTGAGTATATATAGTTTAGAAATGGATGTTTTGATGTTTCTGTTGCGATGATATGTTGTGACTCTCAGCGTGGGAACAATCATAAGCGGGTTTCAGTCGCAAGCACTGGCCGGTGTAGGCCTGTTCCTTACTGGGTACAGGAAGTCATTTGCACCGGGTAGTCCCGTAGCTGATTGTGAAGAAAGGCAAGCAGAACTTGCTCAACGTCTCGGAGCTACAGTGTATAGACGTTTCGACGAGCCTGGCGTCACCCACGTCATGGCAGGGAAAAGCAACACAAATAATATGCTTGCACTCAAGTGGGTTATTTCTGTCTGTGTATGACACCTAGGCTTATATGCTGTGTGCGTGCGCCGTATAGAAGAAAAATCTTCGTGGTTGTTTTGTCGTAGTTCACCGCTGTGAAGTAGTTTGCAGAGTTTAGAATTGTCGTGAACCTCTGTACAGTGTCAT
>NW_013570283.1:2528-3341 GCF_000499745.2 Eimeria mitis | reverse complement strand
GATGCTGATGCACTATGCGCTTTGTACGACAACCAGCCACCATGTGCACCCTTCAAGGATCACTGGATGCATCTGGCAGAGTTCGTTCCGCCGCCCGCTGTAACCCCTGCGCAGTCACTGCCTCAGCAGGATAGGCTGCCAGTGAGGGAGTTCCTAGGCACAGGCCCGTACAGTGACGGGGCCAGTCTGATCTCGCCGTTCGAAGAAACCATATTCCTGTGGAGGCCAGAGAAGCAGCCCATTCGGCAACTCTACTCAAAGGCTAACTCCACCTCGACACTGTCAGCCGGCACATCGCAGCAGCAGCAGTTACTGCCCACGAGGCCAGAGAGCCAAAAAAATGCTCAGGGACGAGAGGATATTGCGTCGCGGAGCGACAGGCAGGAGACAGAGGTAGTGCCTTTCTGCAACTTCCAGGTCTATGCCGTGTAAACGCGCTACACCCCATTGCATGTCATTCGGGGGGGCGTGGGTGCTTGGGGGGGAGAGGGCAGAGTTGCTCAATCAGTGTCGCAAGGTGCGCCTTTGACAACACGTAGGGCTGAGTTGCGGCTCTGCAGATGTTCACTTCCATCATGCATCGAAACTTTTGCTAGTTGGGGCAGTGGTCAAGTGCACATGTTACGGTGTGTCATGGAGAGCAAGCGCTTCTCCGTGGCTCATGAATGGCGTCGCCTGTCTTGTGACGAGCTTCCATGAAGCAGGAGGAACAGTTGATCGGATGTTTATTACATGGGGCCAATATACACAACCTCTCTCGCGGCGACTTGGAAGGCTCCGGCGTATGAGTGATCTTGCGCTGGCGTATGTTTG
>NW_013570283.1:1873-2428 GCF_000499745.2 Eimeria mitis | reverse complement strand
CTCTCGCGGCGACTTGGAAGGCTCCGGCGTATGAGTGATCTTGCGCTGGCGTATGTTTGTATATATATATATATATATATGTATGTGTATTCCTTGTTAAGTGTAATAAATGTTTTCTTTGTGCGCGTATGCGCCGCCAGCGGCTTGATGTACTACAAGTGACACGAGGACTAGGAAGATGTTACTAGTGCAGTAGCACCGCGTACCAGTCGTTGGGTCCAATGGAGGCTTCGGAGCTGAAGATTGTTGAGGGGCAGTGGTTTTAAGTTTTTCGTTACCTTGCTTTAATATTCATATTAAATAATTAAAAACAATTCAGAAAATGCCTAATATTCTCGGGCTTTGTTTTCAGTCTTGGTTCACGCAAGGCGACACAGGAAGGACCCTGGTCCTCCCTGGGAGGCACCGGTGACACAGCGTGCGTGCGGCTTCGGCCCGCCCCAGAATGAGATAATGTAAACTATATATAATTGAGAAATTATAGAGTGCACAGTAAAGTATCGCCGAGAAAATATGAACTGAGCTTCCACTGAAGAGCCAACCTGCTTCCTCATC
>NW_013570283.1:1192-1773 GCF_000499745.2 Eimeria mitis | reverse complement strand
GGGAGGCACCGGTGACACAGCGTGCGTGCGGCTTCGGCCCGCCCCAGAATGAGATAATGTAAACTATATAATTGAGAAATTATAGAGTGCACAGTAAAGTATCGCCGAGAAAATATGAACTTAGCTTCCACTGAAGAGCCAACCTGCTTCCTCATTCCGTGTTCACCGATGGTGTTGGTCAGCGCCTGCGCGCGCCGAGGCTGGGTGATGCGAACGGGGGCTGCAGCGTTATGTGGGTGGGTTGTGTATATTTTTGAAACATCTCGATACAACGGTTCCTTTAAAGCATAATTATCGAACGACTCAACATGGGTCATTAGTTTAATCGGATAAATTGCAAAACTACAAGAAGGACGGGCACCCCCCGCCCCCCCCGCTCCGCAACCCTGGATCCACCCACCGAAGCTCGTGTTCGCTGCTGACAAGCTCTGTTGCCTCTCATAGCGTGACGTGCCTTGCACTGATTGATAATTACAACAATATTTCGAAGTAGTATTCAATTCTGCTCCACGCTGGGCTATGCATAGACCCCTTAAGCCTATAGCTGTGCCGCCCAGCTGCAAGCTGTGGCGGCGTCGTAC
>NW_013570283.1:0-1092 GCF_000499745.2 Eimeria mitis | reverse complement strand
CGAAGCTCGTGTTCGCTGCTGACAAGCTCTGTTGCCTCTCATAGCGTGACGTGCCTTGCACTGATTGATAGTTACAACAATATTTCGAAGTAGTATTCAATTCTGCTCCACGTTGGGCTATGCATAGACCCCTTAAGCCTATAGCTGTGCCGCCCAGCTGCAAGCTGTGGCGGTGTCGTAGTTAGTTTAATCTATATACACCCCATCCAGCGAGGAGCAACTGAATTCGATTGAGCTTGTATTAGACAAAATAACACTTTATAGTATGTAGGGAATAACTGCGCGACGGTTCTCTGGATAGTTCGCGCCAAAACGCCCCTTGTACCACTTGTGAGTCTGAACTCCACGGCGGCCAAGGAAGAGCAATGTGAAGATTGCGAATGAAAATGCAACTACTGAGTTGCACATGATCGCGTATCCAAACCATTCGCATATTTCTCCCCAGTAGTTGGCACAGGAAACCTGCTGAAACCAACCTGAACGAGGAATCTTATATGCAGTTAGACCCGCGCCATGGGGATGTGCGGTATACTTGAACGTGACAAAATTATCTCCATCTTTTTTTGCTGCAATTCGCGACGATCTTCTCAGAGTTACAAGGCCTTCTTGATTTGTAGGAGAAACGGAGGAAGATGCTGGAGGCACAGCAGCGTCATGCGCCCGTACGGTCTTCAATCGTAGCAAGTGTTCATCGGCGGATATGTTTACAAACATACCGTAGAAGAAGATAAGTAACCCGATAACGAAACGAAACAAAGCCAGGGTATCCCATATACTTATTTTGTATAGCACTTCGAGCTCGCCGTCGTCCCTGGGGGCCCAATCTGGTAGGAGATACCGCAGGCCTCTCATTTCCCTAGAGTAGTCGAAATAACAAGCACTAAGACTCTGGGCCAATCCATTGACAAAACAGAACATGAAAGCAGATAGAGGCAGCAGTAGCGGCACTGTATCTCGTCGTCGAGACTCAGGCAAACGGTAGTGCCGCAAGGAATATATGAAAACCCTGTGGACGTAATGCAGGGTGAAGGCCATGAGAACTATCATATTAAATGGCTTTCCTGCAAGAAAAAACATTGCAGAAACTTCGCA
>NW_013570282.1:8097-9332 GCF_000499745.2 Eimeria mitis | reverse complement strand
GTGTTAGCGTGGTGGTTGCTTGTACTGATGGGTGTATTGGTATTGTATGTTTTTCATCTTCTGTCTATCAACTGAATAAATATTTAATTATAATATTTAAATTGTTATAGATTTAGTTTTATTTTTATTTTCTCTCGGTAGCTGCCTACGCCCGTCGCAGCTCGGAAAGGGTCGGTGGAGTGTACACTCAGCTGCTAGTGCTGCGGCCCCCCCCCCATGAGTTTGTGTTTTGTGTGCAGTCTAGGGAATAAAAAAAAACATTTATTATATTAAAAAACATTTAAATTTAAATAAAAGTGGAATTTAGATTTATGAAAGTGAATACAGATGAAGTTCATTTGCGGCGGGTTTCGGTGTTCAGCACGCAGTCCTATCAGCAGCCCCATCCATGCAGACTGAGCCTTGTAAGCCGAAGTTTTTGTTTTTTTTGGGAGAAGAAGTTGAATTCTTTAATTTATTTCTTCTTTTTGTTGTTTTTCGTGATGCTTTCTCTCGGATTCCAGCCGAAGAAGAGCAGCAGGCGACACACCGACCCCCACAATCATCAGCAGCAGCTTGGAGTGTCTAGACAGGAAAGCAAGAACTGACGAGCAGTTTTTCTTCTTTTGTGAAGTTTTTCCACCACTTTTATCATTTTATTTCTCAAAACACCTCAAGGAGTTCAGAGATCCGCAGCAACAATACAGCAGCCCGCAGCCGTTGCTGCGGCGCGTCGCTTGAGCTGTACGTACACTCCGTTCGTAGACATTTTCAGCTTTTCATCTTTTCAGAGTTTTCTCATTCACTTCATCCATTCAAATTAAAAGTATTCCGCCGACTCTGTCGACAGAGAGAGAGGGGCGGCCGCCGCACAGCCCCCCTCGGTCTTAGTTAACTTTCTTTGTACTGCGAGCTCTTCTCGTTCCTCCACTCATCATGAAGGGTGCGTCTCTCTCCCTTCATATATATTCAGAGCTGCCTGGCGCTGCAGCAGCAGCAGCAGCAGCAGCAACAGCAGCAGCAACAGCAGCAGCAGCAGCAGCAGCAACAGCAGCAGCAGCAGCAGCAGCAGCAGGAGTGTATGTATGTATTATGCACGTACACCTCAGCGGTGTACATACACCTCAACTACACTGCATTGACGACTGTCGTTTGTGCAGGAGGCAAAAAAAAAGAGAAATATTCGGTTAAGTCGGAGGAGTATGAAGTCGAAGATATCGTAGCACACAAAAAGGAGAGAGGATCCGTGAGAGACA
>NW_013570282.1:7848-7997 GCF_000499745.2 Eimeria mitis | reverse complement strand
TTTTTTTTTTTTTTTTTTTTTTTTTTTTTTTTTTTTTTTTTTTTTTTTTTTTTTTTTTTTTTTGTTTTCGATCAGTTTTCTTCTTTTTTAAACAGCTTTTATTCTTAATTACTTTCACTCTTATTTGCCTTTATTAGCTGCCTATATAC
>NW_013570282.1:7458-7709 GCF_000499745.2 Eimeria mitis | reverse complement strand
GGAAACTAAAATTTATTTATTTATTTATTTATTTATTTATTTATTTGTATGATGGATAGGGGGGACCACAAAGAGCGGTCCTCTCTCAGGTGTATGCACACACCAGGCATTCATATTGGTTGTTTTATTTTCTCTATTTTTATTTTTTTTTATTTTTTTTTATTTTTTTTTGTTTTTAGGATTATTTTAGAGTTCGGTGGAAAGGCTTCGATGAGTCTGATGACACCTGGGAGGTGGAGGTCAGTCAAGCT
>NW_013570282.1:6921-7366 GCF_000499745.2 Eimeria mitis | reverse complement strand
ATATATATATATATATATATTTATACATATATATATATATATATATTTATTTTATTTATTTATTTGTTTTGTTTTATTTATTTATTTATTTATTTTTTCTGCTCCCTTTGTTGTTTACTGTGTTTGTTATTCCGTTCCTCCGATGCGTCCTCACTTATCGCGTTCTTATTTTTATTAATAGTACAGTATATTATAATAATTTATATTTATTTTAATTAATTTTATTATATTTTTTATATATATTTTATATTTATTTTAATTACTTTTATTATATTTTTTATTATTTCTACTTTAATAATTATTTAATAATTTGATTTTTGTTTTTATAATTTTAATTTATAGCTGGAGCTAGGACTGCCTCTCTGCATAAACATTATATATAACAAACAGTATAAATAAGAGACTATATATACATAGATATACATATATATACATATATATATAT
>NW_013570282.1:6325-6883 GCF_000499745.2 Eimeria mitis | reverse complement strand
ATATATATATATATATATATATATATATATATATATATATATATATATATATACAAGCTGGAGGGTTGATGTGTGTTTGTTGCGGTGTATGTACAGTCCAATTTGGCTCACGCTCCGATGTTTCATTCAAAGATGCAGGAGATGAAGTGCGTCACTTATTTATATTTTTCTTTGCTTTCCAGTTTCTTCTTTCACCCAGCTGACAGCAGCAGCCGGCTCCCAGCAGCAGCAGCAGCAGCAGCAGCAGCAGCAGCAGCAACGAACTAAAAAGTTTAATAAAAGAAGAGAGAGCTGCTGATGTTGGTATTGTTGCTGCTGCTGCTGCTGGTTGCGTGCTGTTGTGTACACAGGAAGGAGACGGAGCAGCGAGCAGCAGAGAGAGAAGCAGAAGCAGCAGCAGCAGCGCATGCAAAGAAAAGAAGAAAACAAATAACACCACCAGAGTCTGATCCAAGCCGCCCGTGTGATGCTGCTGCAGCTCCAGCAGAAACAGATGAATGTGAATACAGAATCTTCGCAACGGGAACAAAAGTACCCAAGAACCACTTGCCGGGTGAT
>NW_013570282.1:3255-6307 GCF_000499745.2 Eimeria mitis | reverse complement strand
TATATATATATATATATATATATATATATATATATATATATATATATATATAAACTTTTTCATAGATTCAGTTCAATTCAGCTAGCTAGCTGTACATACACCCCAAAAAAACACACACTTTCTCTCGCCGTTTGCGTTTTTTTTTTATATTATAATAATAAATTATTTTTATTCAATTAAGTGGACATATACACCCCGATACACAAATATCTTATCCTCTATAGTTTTCTCCTTCAGATAGAAAACTGCAGTTTCAGGTGTACGTACACCTCGTGAATACAAGGAAAGCGATTTCTGCTTTTATATGATCGAAGCTTTTTGTTTATATTTTTAAATTTTAATATTTCAATTTATTTTTGTGTTTATATTTCAGTTAATTTCTGCTGTACGAGCTGAAAACAATTTTTTCTTTTTTTTTTTTTTTTTTTTTTTTTTTTTTTTTTTTTTTTTTTNCAGCAGCAGCAGCAGCAGCAGCAGCAGCAGCAGATCAGCAGGAGCAAGAAGGCCACGATATTACAGTAACGTACACCATAGACGGCACCGATACATACACCATCCCCTTCAGCGCTGCGCGGCGCTACTGCGGGCAGCGGCTGCTTTCGTATTTAATAAGAAGAACAACATTCAGAACACCAAAGAGCTCGCAGGATACTACTGTTGCTGCAGACGGAGCAGCAGCAGCAGCAGCAACAACAGCAACACCAACTGCAACAGCAACAACTGGCAAAGGAGGAACAGGGACAGGCTGCAGCAGCAGCAGCAGCATAAACTGCAGCAGCAACTGCACCATCAGCAGCAGCAGCAACACTATGCATGAAACTGCTGTTGCAGATGATAACTCTGTTGAGGAATGCGCAGCAGAGAGAGAAGAAGAAAACCAAAGAGCTGGGGTGTATAGACAGATAGACGAACGCAACAAAAAACACACAGAGACAGAGAAACACGAAGCAGCAGCAGCATCAGTATCTGCTGCTGCCAGCAGCAGAGAAACACCCCACATAAACAGCAGCAATAGCAACAGCAGCAACAGCAGCAACAGCAGCAGCAGCAGCAGAGATGCAAAGGATGGCTCGCTGCAGTCTAGAACAGATGCTGCTGCAGCTCGTAGCCGTTCGTCTTCGTCTCCCCCGCCCCCTGCTGATGCTGCTTAGAGGCAATGTAAACCCTCTGCTGCTGCTGCTGCTGCTGCTGCTGTTGCTGCTTCTTGTGCTGGTGCTGCTGATGATGCTGCTGCTGCTGCAGCTGCTTCTGTTGCTGATGCTGCTGCAGCTTTAGTTAAGCAGTTCGTCTATAAGCAGACGTTTCGATCGCAGCAGCAGAAGCAGAAGGAGGTGGCGCTGCTGCAGCAATCTCTGCAGCAGCAACAGCAACAGCAGCAGCAGCAGCAGCAGCAGCAGCAGCAGCAGGCAGCGTGAAAGTACAGGAGCAGCGTGCTGTGTGGCGTTGCGGCGCAGTTGGGGTGTATGGGCAGCTGCTTGTGGTATTCTTCGTACGTATAGATAGAGCAGCAGCAGTAGCTTATCTGCTGCTGCTGCTGCAGGAGCAGCAGCAGCAGCAAATGTTCTGCTGCTGCTGCAGGAGCAGCAGCAGCAGCTGATGTGCTGCTGCTGCTGTTGGTGCTGCACTTCCGTCATTTGTATTAAACTACAACACGAGGGATGTTGTTGCAGCCTTTGTTGGTTGCAGCAGAGGAGAGAAAGACAGCAACAAAATAAAATAAAAAAAAACAAAAAATAAATAAATAAATAAACTACAAATAAATTAAATACATCTATCTCATCATGTGTCGCCCGCTCAGCCTCGCTGTACAACAAAATAAAAGAGTACACCGAAAGAGAAAAAAAGAAAAAGAAGAATAAAGAGAAGAAAACAGAGACAAAGAAAGAAAAAAAAAAAAACAAAAAAACAAAACAGAGAGGGGGGAGAGGGCCGTCTATCACCAGCTGTCTATGTTTAGGGTTTTGTTGTATTTTCTTTTGTATAAGCATTTCTCCCGAAAGCAAAAAAAAAAAGCAAAAGGGAAGAAGTGTTTACACTGCAGCAGCGTTGGGGTGTATGCGCACCTCGAGCTGCCTGTACACCCCACGGTGGTGGTGCGTATACACCGCAACACCCCAACGACATTCCGCCAACAAATTCATTTTATTTTATTCTGTTTCAAAATACTTCGATTCATTGACACTAAATACACGCAAACGATACACTCTTGCTGCTGCTGCTGCAGCAGCTAGAGTAGCTGTTGCTGCTGCTGCTGCTGCAGCTGCTGCTGCAGCTGCTGCTGCAGCTGCTGCTGCAGCTGCTGCTGTAGTTTGTGCTGCAACTGCAGTAGCTGTTGCTGTAGTTGGTACTGCAGTTGTTGCTGCATCTGTTGCTGCTGTTGCTGCTGCTTCTGTTGGTGCTGCTTCTGTTGCTGCTGCTGCTTCTGTTGCTGCTGCTGCGGCTGCTGCTGCAGCAGCAGCACGCGTTTTTGCTGCTGCAGTTTTCTGCTGTTTTTGTTGCTGATGTAATTGTCGCAATAACATCATATTTCCTCTGCTTTTACTATTATATAACACATATATATATACAAGCATATATACATATATACATATATATATATATATATATATATATATATATGTATATATATATATATATTATACAATGTATTATATAGTTTCTTCTGTTGTATCGACTATAACGGGTGCATCTGCCCCCTGCAGTGCGAAGATGAGTTTATGTATTTCTCCTTTTTTTGTTTTTATATTAAACAAAACCCCAACCAACTCACAAAGACGTTCTGCTGCTGCTTCCACTGCTTTGTATTGAGGTTCTAGTGCTGCTAACCGAGCATCTGCTGCAGCATCCAGCTCTGCTGCTGCTGCTGCTGCTGCTGCTGCTGCTTCTTCTGCTTCTGCTGCTGCTGCTGCTGCTGCAGCAGCAGCAGAGGGAGATGTAGGTGTATCCTGCTGCATTTCATCTGCTGCAGTTTGTTTATTTTCTGTTTCATTTTTCTCTATCTGTGTTTTTTTAATATCTTTTTTGCTGCGTTGCTTCCCACCACCACCACCAC
>NW_013570282.1:1036-2974 GCF_000499745.2 Eimeria mitis | reverse complement strand
TTTTTTTTTTTTTTTTTTTTTTTTTTTTTTTTTTTTTTTTTTTTTTTTGTTTATAGATGAATACAACTCGGAGACAAACACACACACAATTACTTTATTTTTATATTTAAAATACCCATGAGACACAATAAACGAGAATAAAAACAAAAATAAAAATAAAAACAAAAATAAATAAAACTAAATAAACCGAAACAAAGACAAAACAAAATAAAACAAAACAAAACAAAAACAAAATAAAATAAAGTAAAGCAAAACAAAACAAAACAAAACAAAACAAAACAAAAAAAACAAAACAAAACAAAACAAAAAAAACAAAACAAAAAAAAACAAAACAAAAAAAACAAAACAAAAAAAAACAAAACCAAACAAAAAAAACAAAAAAAAAAACAAAAAAACAAAACAAAAAAACAAAATAAAATAAAATACCGGGTAAGAGGTAAACAGCTTTTTCTGCTGTGGTGATGAGTTCAACAAGTTGACGCCAATGAAGNAAATACCGGGTAAGAGGTAAACAGCTTTTTCTGCTGTGGTGATGAGTTCAACAAGTTGACGCCAATGAAGAAAAGAAGAGAAATGAAAGCAAAGAACAAAAGAAATAAAAGAAAGCTGCAGCTCAGCGAGAAGAGAGATATATCCTTCATCTGTATCTTTTATTAGTTGAAATAGTGTTCGCGTTCTATCCATACATTCTGCTGTTACTGCTGCTGCTGCTGCTGCTGCTGCTGTTGCTGCATCATATCCTGAACGTTTTGCTGCTGCTGCAGCAGCAGCAGCAGCACTTAATGCGTGTGTCTTTGCTGGCTTCACATCCATATAAAACATCCTACATGATGCTGCTTCTGCTGCTTCTCTTATTTCTCTTTCTTTTTCTTTTTCTTTTTCTTCTCTTTCTTTTTCTTTTTCTTCGTCGTCGTCATCTTCTTCGTTATCTGTTCTCTTTATGCTGCTGCTTGTTTCTTTATACTCCTTACGCCGTAGTTGCTGCTGCTTTTTTCTATCTGCTGCAGCTGCTGCTGCTGCAGCAGCAGCAGCACTACCATCCCCCTCCTCTCCCCCATCCTCAGCAGCAGCAGCAGCAGCAGCAGCACGAGCAGCAGCAGCAGCAGGAGAAGAGTGTTGCTGCAAGTATTTTTGTTCTTGTTTGGTGAGAGGCATCCCCTCTGCCTCTAGATAGCGGCCTATAGGTTCAACTCTGCTTACAGCAGCAGCAGAAATAAATGAAGACAAAGACAGCCACTGCTGTCGCATGCATGTGGGGTATACACCGAGAGAAAAAATAAAATCATTGTGCTGCACTCCAGCAACAAAACGATTGTTTTCTTCTTCTTGTAAAGGCAAAAAACGAGATAAAGANAAGAAGAACACCACTCTCTTACTATTACTTTTTCTCTTTTCTTAAAATATATAAACTCACCCCGCTGACCCGTGCTCCCTATTGCCTCCTCTACACGCATCCGGGTGTATGTACACCCCTCACTAGTAGTACTACCACCACCACTGCTGCTGCTGCTGCTGCTGCTGCTGCTGCTGCTGCTGCTGCTGGGTTCTGCTGCTGCTTCTGTCCAGTGCAGAAAGTGACAGCCGAAGTCTATGCCGCGTATTCCTTTAAACTTCTCTCCTACTCTCCATTGAGCCATATCTAAACCCACTAACAAATTACGGGGTGTACGCAGCAGCAGCAGAGTGCAGCAGCCGCTGCTGCTGCTGCTGCTGCTGCTGCTGCTGCTGCTGCTGCTGGTGTTACTCATGTTGCTCACGCTGCTGGGGTTGAACACGCCGCTCTTGCTGCTGCTTTTTCTCCTGCTGCTGCTTTTTCTCCTGCTGCTGCTGCTGCTGCTGTTGCTGCTGCTGTTGCTGCTGCTGATGTCCTGCGGGGAAGCAGCATAAAGAGCATCTTATTTTGTGCTTTTCATTTATTTAGAATCAGAAAAAAACAAT
>NW_013570282.1:0-936 GCF_000499745.2 Eimeria mitis | reverse complement strand
AAAAATATTTAAAATAAAAAAAAATGCAAAAACAGCACAACACGAAACCGCAGAGATGAACCTGAATAACAGAAGGAAGCAGCGAAACAAAAACCTAAAACAACAAAATAAACAAAATTATTTTATTTTATTTATTTAAATTTAATTATTTTTATCTCTTTTATTGCAAATACTACCTTTTTATACATCTTTTCATTCATCAGCAGCAAACGCTCTCCTTTGGGGGCCCCCCGCTGTGGGCCCCCCAAGCTTTCAGGGGGCCCCCAAGCAAAAAGTAAAATAAAAAAGTAAAATTAATTTATTTTGTTATAAAAATATAAAATAAATAAAATATTATTAATTTATTTTGTTTTTTGTTGTTTTTAATTTTATTTTTTTTGTTTATGGAGCAGTATTGAGCCTTTTCTGCTGCTGATGAGCAGCTAGGCTTATCTTTGTTTCTGTTCGTTTTTATTTGTGTATATTGGTTGTTTATTTTTATTTATATTTATATTTTTATTTATATTTATTTATTTTTTTTTATTGTTATATTAATTTATTTATTTTTTATTTATTAAATTTGTGTATAAATAAATAAATTGTATCTGCTGCGTTTTCTGCATCTTTGTTGCGCTTTCTGCTTTCTCTGAGCCTTAGCAAAATAATAAAAAAATAAAATAAAAAAATAATAAAATAAAATAAAAGATAAAATAACAAAATAATAAAATAATAAAATAAAATAATAAATAAAATAATAAAAAAGAATAAAATAAAAAAATAATAATAGTAATGAGCCTAATATGAATAGTAGCAGCAATACTAAGAAAAATAAAAAAAATAAAAAACAAAACTAAAAACTAATTAAATAAAAAAAATAAAAAAAAATAACAAAAATAATAAAAATATTATTTTTATTATAAAAAAAGAAAATACAAAAGAAAAGTCAAAAATAATTTT
>NW_013570281.1:7199-9243 GCF_000499745.2 Eimeria mitis | reverse complement strand
AGCAACAGCAGCAGCAGCAGCAGCAGCAGCAGCTTCACTGCTGCTGCTGCTGCTGCTGCTGCTATATAATAGAAAAAAGAAACGAAGCTGTTGTTTAGTTTGTCTCCTTTTTAGATATTATAATACCGGCAAGGAGAAGCAAAAAGGAGACAGAAAGAGAGACAGAAAAGGAGACAAAAAAGAAAAAGATAAATAGATACACAGAAAGATAGAGAAAATGCAAAAGACAACTGAGATACAAAAGGAGACAAAACAAAAGGAGACAAAACAAAAAGAGAAAAAGAAAAAGGAGACAGGAGGAGCACTGTCTCCTTCTGTCTCCTTTTGCTGCTCTACAGACACGGGGACTTCGAGTCGGAGGCCCGACATCAGCAGCAGCAGCAGCAGCAGCAGCAGCAGCAGCAGCAACAGCAGTCGTTGTTGCTGCTGTTGCTGTTGCTAAAGAGCAGCACGAGCCATTGCTGCTGCAGCAAGAGCTGCTGCTGCAGCAAGAGCTGCGCTGCTGCTGCTGCTGCTGCTGCTGCTGCTGCTGCAGCTTCTGTGCTTATTGGGGGTTATTTCTTTACCTTCGACAGTCGCCTCAAATTCATTGTATTTCACCTCGCTAGCAGCTGCATGTACACCCCAGATATACCCAGCTGCATATACACCCCAGAGATAGCCAGCTGCATATACACCCCAGCTATAGCCAGCTGTATGTACACCCCAGATATACCCAGCTGCATGTACACCCCAGATATACCCAGCTGCATATACACCCCAGAGATAGCCAGCTGTAGATACACCCCAGATATACCCAGATGCATATACACCCCAGATATATCCAGCTGTATATACACCTCAGATATATCCAGCTGTATATACACATATAGCCAGCTGTAGATACACCACAGTTGAGTTGGGGTGTATGTACACCTCATAGAGCCAGCGGTATATACACCGCAGATATCACGAGCTGTACATACACCGCATATATAACCAGGTGTACATACACCGCAGATGTAACCAGGTGTATATACACCGCATATATAACCAGCTGCGTATACACCGCAGATATAACCAGGTGTACATACACCGCAGATATAACCAGCTGCGTATAAACCGCAGATATAACCAGCTGCGTATACACCGCAGATATAACCAGGTGTACATACACCGCAGAGTAAGCTAGGCTTCGATGGAGGTGCCGATACACCTCAAATTAGAGGGTAGGAGTCTCCTCCCTGTTGACGTTGTGATCGATGCATTTGATAGTTTGCTGCTGCTCGTGCTGCTGCTGCTGCTGCTGCTGCTGTTGCTGCTGCTGCTGCTGTTGCTGCTGTTGCTGCGGAGAGTGTTTGCCTCGATGCCAACTGACTAAACCCTAAACCCTAAACCCTAAACAACCATTAGAAACAAACGATCCGCCTTGTGCGGTGTATCTGCATGCATCTCCCGAGGGTTTGCTGCTGCTGCTGCTGCTGCTGCTGCTGCTGCTGCTGCTGCTGCAGCTCTATAGCTGCTGCAGCAGTTACGACCCCAAGAGGAGACAGAGGAGACAGAGGAGACAGTCTCCTGTCTCTGCTGTCTCCTTCATGTGTCTCCTTTTGATATCTCCTGTCTCGATTGTCTTTTTTTTTAATTAAGAGACTGTGGGGTTTGTCTCTGACCCTAACTGTCTCCTTATGATTCTCGCTGTCTCCTTGGTGAGGGTTTAGGGTTTAGGGTTTAGGGTTTAGGGTTTTCTTTTGTGTGTGTTGGTTTGATTTGTGTTGTTACTGCAGTACAAATATATATATTTATTTTTCTATTAAAACAGAATAAATATCTAGGGTTTAGGGTTTAGGGTTTAGCTGCTTATTTGGCTTAAGTATGGGCTCAAGCATTGACGCTTACAAATATCTATTAGGGTTTAGGGTTTAGGGTTTAGGGTTTAGGGTTTAGGGTTTAGGGTTTGCCCGCGGAGACACTTTGTAAGACAAACAAAACGAAAGGAGACAGTTCTCGCTGCTGTCTCCTCAGGGGGCCCTTCTATGCCTACCCTTCACCGTCAACCCGAAACAAA
>NW_013570281.1:4680-5356 GCF_000499745.2 Eimeria mitis | reverse complement strand
GCAGATATATATATATATATATATATATATATATATATATATATATATATATATATATATATATATATACGACCCGCGAAGCAGCAGGAGACAGAGACAACGCGAATACGGCAGAGACAAGACAAGAAACATACAACAGCAAAAGAAGAAAATCAACGACAGCAGCAACAGCAGCAGCAGGAACAGCAGCAGCAGCAACAGCAACAGCAGCAACAGCAATACCAACAGCAGCAGCAGCAGCAACAGCAATACCACCAGCAGCAGCAGCAGCAACAGCAAGAGCAGCGACAGCAATACCAACAGCAGCAACAGCAGCAACAGCAATACCACCAGCAGCACAGCAATTCCAACACCAGCAGCAGCAGCAGCAGCAGCAACAGCAACAGCAATACCAACACCAGCAGCAGCAGCAGCAATACCACCAGCAGCAGGAGCAGCAGCAGCAGCAGACCTGCAGCAGCGTGAAATAAGGTATTCCCCTTCTGGGTCTGAATGTGCGGGAGACAACAGCCCAAAGAGACAGCTCGAGGAGACAGGAGACAGCATCGAGGAGGTCGGGGCGATCGTATACAAGGAGACACAAGACAGAGGAGACACCAGAAAAAATAAAAAAAAAACAGCAAGACACTGCATGCACACTAAACATCTTCTCCTTCAACTCCAGTGCTGCTGCCAT
>NW_013570281.1:0-2500 GCF_000499745.2 Eimeria mitis | reverse complement strand
ATGAGGAGGAGACAGGAGACAAATAAAGTTTTAAATAAAGTATCAAAGGTAAGAACAGCAATAACAATATATTGTGCTGCTGCTGCAGTGTATGCGGGGCACTGCAGCGCGAACAGCAGCTGTGCTGCTGCTGCTGCTGTCTTCAGAATAGGAGGAAGCAGCAGCAAACGATGTAGTGCTGTTATCTCTCTCCCCCCTGTCTCTCTATATTCTTTATTAGATAAATATATAAGTATACACCAGAGAGGGAGAGAGACAGCAGCAGAAAGGAGCAGCGGTTGCTGCGCGCTGCAGTCAGCACCCCTAGAAGGAAGTGAATCAACAAGTACATAAAGAGGATCTGCTGCTGCTGCTGCTGCTGCTGCTGCTCTTTGTTTCACCTGCTGCAGCAGCAAAGTATCAGGGATAGAAGCAACAGGCATCAGGGGTTTAGGGGCAAATACATTCCCTAAAAAAGGCAAAGAGTAATCTCTTAGTTCTGTCTCCGTCAGCAGCAGAGCAGCAACACCAGACCGGTTTGCTGCTCGTATCAGCTGCAGCAGCTCCTCCTCGCTGCACCTATCGAACAACCACACTCTCTTACGCAGTTCTCCCCCCCGCCAGCCCCCACCACGCAGCAGCGGCCTCACGTCCTGCTGCTGCTGCTGCTGCTGCTGCTGTTGTTGGGTGGAGGGGGGGGCCTGCTGCTGCTCCTGCTCCTGCTGCTGCTGCTGCTGTTGCTGTTGGTTCTGCTGCTGTGGTTGCGCTGTAAGAGAAGCAATGGGGGGGGAGGGTGGTGTTTTGGTGGGGTTTATATCCGGAGAGAAGAGACGAGGGAGAAGAGAAGAGACAAAAGGCAGCAGCAGAGACAAACTGTCTCTTCTTACTCTCCCTGTTTGTTGCATAGCCCATCGCCAGCTGTCTCCTTTTGTTGCTGGTCCTGCTGCTGCTGCTGCTTCTGCTTCTGCTGCTGCTGCTGCTGCTACTGCAGCAAGGGGATCCCCTGCTTCCTCCGCGTCTGCTGCAGCAGCATCAGCAGCAGCAGCAGCAGCAGGAGCAGCAGCAGCAGGATCAGCAGCAGCAGCAGAAGGTATGAATTGCTGCGCTATTCCTTTTATTGTTTTTATAAACGACTGCTGCAGCAGCTGGGGACGAAAATCAAGATAAGAGAAAGAGAGAAGCGTTGGGTTTGCTGCTGCGCAGCTGCTGCCTTTATACACCAACATACCAGCAACACCATCGATGGGGGGCCCCCAGGGTGCTAGCTCAGCATCTAGAGATATAGAGAAACCTAATAGGGGGCCCCCACGAGGAGAAGCAAATACCACCCTGCTGCTTACCTGCTGCGGCTGCAGCACAGCAGCAACTGACAGCAGCAGCGGCAGCAGCAGCAGCATCTTCCCCGTCCGGTAACACACACGCAGCCGCAGATCCAAACGCATAAAAAAAAGAGTACATAAATACTTAGAAGATAATACAGAAACTATATCTGCTGCTGCACACACTGCTGCAGCTGCTGCTGCTGCTGTTGCTGCCATTGCAGCTGCCGAAAGAAAGACAAGCTGCAGCAGACCCCATGGGCAAAGCTGCTGCTGCTACAAAACTAGCAGCAGCAGCAGCAGCAGCAGCAGCTACTCTGTATAAACGCTCAGCGAACTGCAGCAGCGCCAGCAGCGGGAGCTGCAGTGCTGCAGCAGCAGCAGCAGCAGCAGCGGAGGCGGTGAGAGCAGAAGCAGCTAGCTGCAAGAGTAAAGTATATGATGCAGCATCTGCTGCTTTATTATAATATTGATGGTTAATACACAAACAGGAAAGAAGAAAATGTATGAATGCCGGTGCTGCGGTCGCGGCAGCTCAGGGGGTTTGTGAGCTGTATTGAGCTAAAGAAACGCACAAAGAGATAATATTATAACAAAAAAAGAAGGACAAAACCCTAAACCCTAAACCCTAAACCCTAAACCCTAAAAACTAAACCCTCAGGGGCCCCCGAGCTGTACCCGGGCGGTCGGCGGCGGCTCAGCAGCAGCCGCCAAGCTGTTGCTGTTGTCTATGGTTTTTTTTTGTTTTTTTTATGTATTTAATTATTTTAAATAATTTAATTTAATTTAATTTAATTTAAATTATAAATTAAATTTAATATTACATAAAAAAACCCCTACGCACTGTACACACACATAAAGTATCGAGACCGTTCGTCGCCCGCAGGCCGGCCGCTGGGCAACAAACCCTAAACCCTAAACCCTAAACCCTAAACCCTAATTTATATATATAAAGCAACAAATTCATATTTAGGTTTTCATAAGACATCTACAAGTATCCTTGCTGCTGTGTAAGCAATTAATTTTAATATATTTCTCTCTGGCTGGCCGCCCCCCGTACACTCATACATCTATCTAGCTGCCTATACACCCCAAACGTCTATCTAGCTGCCTATACACCCCATACATCTACCTAGCTGCCTATACACCCCATACATCTATCTAGCTGCCTATACACCCCATACATCTATCTAGCTGCCTAT
>NW_013570280.1:9323-9964 GCF_000499745.2 Eimeria mitis | reverse complement strand
TTTTTTTTTTTTTTTTTTTTTTTTTTTTTTTTTTTTTTTTTTTTTTTTTTTTTTTATCTTAGTTTTGTTGTTGTCTCTGTCTTTTTTCTCTATTTTTGTTTTTTATTTTTATTTTTATCGCTGTCTTTGTCTTTTTTATCGACTGCTTTTTAGTTTTTTTATTGTCTTTGTCTTTTTGTTTCTGTCTTTGTCTTTGTCTTTTTATTATTTTTATTGTCTTTACTTTTGCCTGCATCTCTTCATTAATATTTTTGTGTATTTATTATTGTTTTTATATTTTTAGGTGTCTTTATAAAATTATTTTTGTCTTTGTCTTTGTCTTTGTCTTTCTCCTTTTTTCTTTATCTTTGTCTTTGTCTTTCTCCTTTTGTTTTTCTCCTTTTGTCTTTGTCTTTGTCTTTTTCCTTTTGTTTTTGTCTTTGTCTTTGTCTTTCTCTTTCTCCTCTTGTCTTTGTCTTTGCGTTTGTCTTTGTCTTCTTGTCTTTGTCTTTGTCTTTGTCTTAGTCCTTGTCTTTGTCTTTGCTGCTTCTATTTCTTTTATTTAAAAATTATACACAAAGACAAAGCAGCAGCCTTCTCCCCCCCCTAACCCCCCTAAACAACAAAATAAAATAAAAAAATAAAACAAAATAAAATAAAAT
>NW_013570280.1:6047-9223 GCF_000499745.2 Eimeria mitis | reverse complement strand
ATACACAAAGACAAAGCAGCAGCCTTCTCCCCCCCCTAACCCCCCTAAACAACAAAATAAAATAAAAAAAATAAAAATAAAAATAAAATAAAATAAAATAAATATATATATATTTATAAAAATAAAATAAAAATAAAAATAAAATAAAACATTTGTGTTTATTTTATTTATAAACAGGAGACAGTGGTCCTGAGAAGAGGAAGCAGAGAAATAAGTGTGGGGTGTATTGCATTTAAAGAAACAGAAATCAACTGTCTCCTTTTGGGTGCTGAGGATGGATTTTTATATAACGCTAGCATACACGGAAAGTAATTTATTTTATTTTATTTTATTTTGTTTTGTTTTGTTTTGTTTTGTTTTGTTTTGTTTTGTTTTGTTTTATTTTGTTTTGTTTTTTTTGTTTTTTTTTGTTCTGTTTTTTTATCTTACTTATAAATCAACTGTCTCCTTTTGGGTGCTGAGGATGGATTTTTATATAACGCCAGTATACACGGAAAGTAATTTATTTATTTTATTTTATTTATTTTATTTATTGTTTTGTTTTATTTTATTTTGTTTTGTTTTGTTTTGTTTTGTTTTTTTTTGTTTTGTTTTTTTATCTTTTTTATAAGTTTATTGTCTCCTTTTGGGTGCTGAGGATGGATTTTTATATAACGCCAGTATACACGGAAAGTAATTTATTTTATTTATTTTATTTTATTTATTTTATTTATTTATTTGTTTTGTTTTGTTTATTTATTTATTTGTTTTGTTTTGTTTTTTTTATTTTTTTTTTGTTTTGTTTTTTTATCTTTTTTATAAGTTTATTGTCTCCTTTTGGGTGCTGAGGATGGATTTTTATATAACGCCAGCATACACGGAAAGTAATTTATTTATTTTATTTTATTTTATTTTATTTTGTTTTATTTTGTTTTGTTTTGTTTTGTTTTTTTTATTTTTTTTTTTTTATTTTTTTTTTTTTATAAATAAACTGTCTCCTTTTGGGTGCTGAGGATGGATTTTTATATAACGCCAGCATACACGGAAAGTAATTTATTTTATTTTATTTTATTTTATTTTGTTTTATTTTTATTTATTTTATTTTATTTTATTTATTTTATTTTGTTTTGTTTTGTTTTGTTTTATTTATTTATTTTATTTATTTGTTTTTTATTTTTTTATTTTATTTGGTTTTTTTTTGTTTTTATTTATTTATCTAATATACACGGAAAGTAAACACTTTCTCTTTATTTATTTATTTATTTATTTATTTATACAATTTTATTTATTTTGTTTTATTTATTTATTTTATTTATTTATTTATTTATTTATTTGTTTTTAATTGATTATTTATTTGTTTATTTATTTGTTTTCATTTATTTATTTATACGGAAAATAAACAATTTCTTTTTTATTTTATTTATTTTATTTTATTTTATTTTATTTTGTTTTATTTTTATTTATGTATTTTATTTTTATTTAGGGTTATTTTATTTTATTTTATTTTATTTTATTTTGTTTTGTTTTATTTTTGTTTTGTGTATTTTATATTCATTTATTATTATTTTATTTTATTTTATTTTATTTTATTTTATTTTATTTTGTTTTATTTTACTTTATTTAATTTTATTTTACTTTATTTACTTTAATTTTATTTTGTATATCTGCTGCTGCTGCTGCTGCTGCTGCTGCTGCTGTTGCTGCTGCTGCTGCTGCTGCTGCTGCTGCTGCTGCTGCTGCTGCAGCAAAGCAGGCATAATAGATTCTTTTGAGGGCCACGGGGGCGCAGTAACATCTCTACATTTTCATCCTGGTGCTGCTTCTGCTGCTGCTGCTGCTGCTGCTGCTGCAGCAGCAGCAGACAGCAGCAACGATTTCAATGACTTGCTGCTGTCTTCTTCTGTCGATTGGAATGTTAATCTATGGAGCAGCAAAGTAATAAATATATTTATTTTTTATTTTTTTATTTTATTTTTTATTTTATTTATTTTATTTTATTTTATTTTATTTGTTTTGTCTTTGTTTTGTTATAGAGAGATGATGATGATGGTGTTGTGGTGGTGGTTCTGCTGCTGCTGCTGTTCTTGGTGGTGTTGCTGCTGCTGCTGCTGCTGCTGCAGTTGCACGCCCTCTTGCTGCTGCATATGCTGCTGCTGCTGCTGCTGTTCGTTTTGCTGTTGGTGCTGCTGCTGTTGGTGCTGCTGCTGTGGTTGCTGCTGTTGTTGCTGCTGGTGGTGTTGTTTCTGCTGCTGCTGCTGCTGCTGTTGAAATTGCTGCTGCTGCTATTGTTGCTGCTGCTCTTGCTTCTGCTCATGTTCCTTCTACTGTTACTGCTGTTGCTGCTGCTGCTGTTGCTGCTGCTGCTGCTGCTGCTGCTGCTGCTGCTGCTGCTGCTGCTGCTGCTGCTGCAGGACTTATCTCAGCCGCTGGCGACCTTTGAGGCAGCAGATGCATATCTCTACGACGTCAAATGGTATGCATACACACCAACCAGCGCATGCATGCATGCATGCATGCATGCATGCATGCATGCGCTTGTCTGCATGCATGCACGTGTCTGCATGCATGCATGCGCGTGTCTGCCTGCATGCGTGCATGCATGCTTGCATGCATGTGCTTGTATGCATGCATGCATGCATGCATGCATGCATGCGCGTGTCTGCATGCATGCACGCGCTTGTCTGCATGCATGCATGCATGTATGTATGCATGCATGCATGCATGTATGTGTGCATGTATTCATCTATGTATCTACGTATTGTTTGTTTGTTTTATAATAATAAAAATAATAATAATTTGTTGTATTTATTTTTATTTTTATTTTTTTTTATTTTTATTTTATTTTTATTTTTATTTTATTTTTATTTTTTTATTTTTATTTTATTTTTATTTTTGTTTCTATGAATTCACGAATCGATAAAACAACAAAAATATTAAAACTTACATTCTGTTGCTGCTGCTGTGTGTGTTGCTGCTGCTGCTGCGTCTGCTGCTGCTGCTGCTATGCTGCTTCTTCTGCTGCTGCTGCTGCTGCTACTGCTGCTGCTTCTTTTTCTTTTTCTCCTTCTTCTTTCTTCTTCTGCTGCTGCTGCTGCTACCGCTGCTGCTGCTGCTACTGCTACTGCTGCTGCTGCTGCTACTGCTGCTTCTTCTCCTGCTGCTGCTGCTGCTTCTTCTCCTGCTGCTGCTGCTGCTGC
>NW_013570280.1:3992-5792 GCF_000499745.2 Eimeria mitis | reverse complement strand
TTTTTTTTTTTTTTTTTTTTTTTTTTTTTTTTTTTTTTTTTTTTTTTTTATTTGTTGTAGTTCTTGTTTTGTTTTATTTTGTTTTGTTTTTTTTGTTTGGCTGTTTTATTTCTCTTTTTTTCTTTTTGTTTGTTTGTTTTAGTTTTTTTTGTTTTGTGTTGCTTTGGTTTTGTTTTTTTATTTTATTTTATTTTATCTTATTTTATTTCTGTTTTGTTATTTTTTTATTTGTTTGTTTTAGTTTACATTTTTATTTATTTTTTTTTGTTTTTTTTTGTTTATTTTGTTTTGTTTATTTAATTTTGAGCCTGGGGCTTTATCTTTTTTTCCTTTTTTCTTTTTTTCTTTTTTTCTTTCTTCTCAATAAAACTATATTAATTCATTTATTTATTTATTTATATATTTATTTATTTATTTATTTAATATGCAGCACCCAGTATATACACCTGGATGGATACCGAGCAGCAACAACAAAAATTTGTCTCTCTCCTTGTTGCTATTTTTTTTATTTTTTTTTCGTTTTTTTTTCTTTTTTTTTTCTTTTTTTTTCGTTTCTTCTCTACAAAACTAAATACATATATTTATTTATATTTATTTATATTTATTTATATTTATTTATACGCAGCATCCTGTATATACAAGCCCCCGCTGTGCTTCTGTTGATGGATACCCAGCAGCAATAACAAATATGTCTCCTTTTTTCTTCTTTTTTTTTTCGTTTTTTTTTGTTTTTTTTTCTTTCTTTTTCCTTTCTTCTCTATAGAACTAAATATATATACTTATTTATATTTATTTATTTATTTATACGCAGCATCCTGTGTACACAAGCCCGCGTTGTGCTTCTGTTGATGGATACCCAGCAGCAATAACAAAGATTTGTTGGTCGCCTGATGGCCGCAGAATTGCAACAGGAAATGTAAATGGAGATCTACAAATTTGGAATCTATCGCAGCAGGTATTTGCTGCTGCTGCTGCTGCTGCTGCTGCTGCTGCTGCTGCTGCTGCTGCTGCTGTTGCTGCTGGTGATGATGATTGCGGTGGTGGTGGTGCTGCTGCTGCTGCTGCTGGTGATGGGGTGCTGCTGCTGCTGCTAGTTGCGGAGATCTACAAATTTGGAATCTATCGATGCAGCTTTGCTGCTGCTGCAGTTGCTGCTGCTGCTGCAGTTGCTGCTGCTGCTGCTGTTGCTGCTGCTGTTGCTGCTGCTGTTGCTGCTGATGCTGCTGCTGTTGCTGGTGATGGTGGTGGTGGTGCTGCTGCTGGTGTATGTGTTGTTTTTATTTCTCTTTTACATATCAATATAGAAAAGTAAAAAAAATAAAATAAATAAATAAAATAAACAAATTACTAAATAAAATAAATAAACAAATAAATAAAACAAATAAATATATAAAATAAATAAAACAAATAAAATAAATAAATAAATAAATATTTGTGTGTTGGGGTGTATACGCAGATATACCACCAACGGCCGGAAGACAACGACAAATTCTACAGACAAATCGATGCCCTTAAACCGTAATTTTTTATTTTATTTTATTTTATTTTATTTTATTTTATTTTATTTTATTTTATTTGTTTTATTTCTTTTCTTTTTATTTTGTTTTGTTTATTTTGTTTTGTTTGTTTTATTTTGCTTTATTTATTTTGTTTGTTTTGTTTTGTTTTTTTATCTTCTTTTTTTAATTTTGTTTTGTTTTGCTGTGCTTTAGTTATTTCTGCTGCTATTGTTTCTACTGCTGCTGCTGCTACTGCTGCTGCTGCTGCTGCAATTCTCGCTGCTGCTGCTGCTGCTGCTGC
>NW_013570280.1:3654-3892 GCF_000499745.2 Eimeria mitis | reverse complement strand
TGCTGCTGCTGCTGCTCCTGCTGCTGTTGCTGCTGCTGTTGCTGCTGATGCTGCTGCTGTTGCTGGTGATGGTGGTGGTGGTGCTTTTGCTGGTGTATGTGTTGTTTTTATTTCTCTTTTACATATCAATATAGAAAAGTAAAAAAAATAAAATAAAAAAATAAATAAAATAAATAAATTACTAAATAAAATAAATAAAAAAATAAATAAAATAAATAAATATATAAAATAAATAAAA
>NW_013570280.1:3321-3554 GCF_000499745.2 Eimeria mitis | reverse complement strand
TTTTTTTTTTTTTTTTTTTTTTTTTTTTTATTTTTTTTTTTGTTTTGTTTGTATTTATTTTATTTATTTTGTTTTGTTTATTTTTTTTATTTTGTTTTGTTTATTTTGTTTTGTTTGTTTTCTTTTTATTTGTTTTGTTTTGTTTTGTTTTTTTATTTTATTTTATTTATTTGGTTTGTTTTGTTTTGTTTTATTTATTTTGTTTTACTTTTGTTTTGCTGTGCTTTAGTTAC
>NW_013570280.1:1720-2221 GCF_000499745.2 Eimeria mitis | reverse complement strand
TATAAATATAAATATAAATATAAATATATTTATATAAATATAAATATATAAATATATAAATATAAATATAAATATATTTATATAGGCCTTGCTTCTATATCGACAACAAAGTGGTAGTGTTTGGGTTTAAAGGATTTAACTTTTTCTACGCGGTGTATATTCACAATCCATATTTTTTTTGTTTTTTTTGTTTTTATTTTTATTATTTTTTTTATTTTATTTAATACTTCTTGCGCGTATTCTAATGCATAACCATAACGACAATTGCCATCCACTTTATATAACTCATCTTCTTTCTCTCCTGCTGCTGCTGCTGCTCCTGCTGCTGCTGCTGCTGCTGCTGCTGGATCAGTTGCTGCTGCTGCTGCTGCTCCCCCTGCTGCTGCTGTTGCCCCTGCTGCTGCTGTTGCTGGATCAGTTGCTGCTGCTGTTGCTGTTGCTGCAGTATCAGTTGCTGCAGCAGCAGCAGCAGCTGCTGCTGCTGCAGCAGCAGCAGTATCA
>NW_013570280.1:1334-1620 GCF_000499745.2 Eimeria mitis | reverse complement strand
ATTTAATACTTCTTGCGCGTATTCTAATGCATAACCATAACGACAATTGCCATCCACTTTATATAACTCAACTTCTTTCTCTGCTGCTGCTGCTGCTGTTGCTGCTGCTGCTGTTGCTGCTGCTGCTGCTGCTGCGGAGGTTGCTGCTGCTGCTGCTGCTGTTGATGGATCAGTTGCTGCTGCTGCTGCTGCTGCAGTATCAGTTGCTGCAGCAGCAGCTGCTGCTGCTGCAGCATCAGTTCCTGCTGCTGCTGCTGCTGCTGCTGCTGCTGCAGCAGGTGTATCT
>NW_013570280.1:1106-1234 GCF_000499745.2 Eimeria mitis | reverse complement strand
GCCTATACATACCCTATCAGCAGCACCTACAAGTGCAGCAGGAACACCACATAATCCTGCTGCTGCTGCTGCTGCTGCTGATGCTGCTGCTGCTATTTCACCTTCATCACACTCTCCTGCTGATTTTA
>NW_013570280.1:447-642 GCF_000499745.2 Eimeria mitis | reverse complement strand
CTGCTGCTATTTCACCTTCATCACACTCTCCTGCTGATTTTATTTCTGCTGCTGCTGCTGCTGCTGCTGCCTCCATCTCCTGCTGCTGCTGCTGCAGCTCATCCTCACTGCATGCAATCGCTCTCTCTGCATCTGCTGCTGCACGAGAAGCTCTTACTGCTGCAGCAACAGCAGCAACATCATCATCCTCAGCAC
>NW_013570280.1:251-403 GCF_000499745.2 Eimeria mitis | reverse complement strand
AGCAGCAGCAGCAGCAGCAGCAGCAGCAGCAGCAGCAGCAGCAGCAGCAGCGGCAGCAGCAGCAGCAGAAGCAGCAGCAGAAACAGCAATGTCATCGTCATTAGCAGTATAACGACTGTATATAAGAAATATATAAATTTACAAATATTTAA
>NW_013570280.1:0-151 GCF_000499745.2 Eimeria mitis | reverse complement strand
GCAGCAGCAGCAGCAGCAGCAGCAGCAGCAGAAGCAGCAGAAGCAGCAGCAGCAGCAGCAGCAGCAGCAGAAACAGCAATATCATCGTCATTAGCAGTATAACGACTGTATATAAGAAATATATAAATTTACAAATATTTAAATATGTGTT
>NW_013570279.1:10048-10144 GCF_000499745.2 Eimeria mitis | reverse complement strand
GCAGAAGACGCCGCATCAGCAGCAGCAGAAGCAGCAGCACCAGACGATGCTCCGGCGGATGCTGCAGCAGCAGCAGCAGCAGCAGCAGCAGCAGAT
>NW_013570279.1:9834-9948 GCF_000499745.2 Eimeria mitis | reverse complement strand
CGTAGAGACAGTTGCAGCAGCAGATGCAGCAGCAGCAGAAACTGCAGCAGCAGCAGCAGAAGACGCCGCATCAGCAGCAGCAGAAGCAGCAGCACCAGACGATGCTCCGGCGGA
>NW_013570279.1:9664-9734 GCF_000499745.2 Eimeria mitis | reverse complement strand
TAGAATTATCAGCAGCAGAAGCAGCAGCAGCTTCTGCTGCTGCACCTGCTGCTGCTGCTGCTGCTGCTGC
>NW_013570279.1:9238-9564 GCF_000499745.2 Eimeria mitis | reverse complement strand
GCCGCATCAGCAGCAGCAGAAGCAGCAGCACCAGACGATGCTCCGGCGGATGCTGCAGCAGCAGCAGCAGAAGCAGCAGATTGTATAGCAGCAGGAACAGCAGCACTGCCGCCATCAGCAGCAGCCGCACGCGACCTCTGCGAGGCACCCAGCAGCAGCAGCAGCAGCAACAGCAACAGCAGCAGCAGCAGCAGCAGCAACAGCAGCAGCAGCAGCGGGAACAACAGCCGCAGAAGCAGTTGGGGCGATGCTGTATTGGATGGCTCGACAGCAGCAGCAGCTGTAGCAGCAGCAGCACCCGCCAAAGCAGCAGCAGCAGCAGCTGA
>NW_013570279.1:8896-9138 GCF_000499745.2 Eimeria mitis | reverse complement strand
AGCAGCAGCAGCAGCAGCAGCAGCAGACATAAGCAGCAGCAGCGCGTTCATCATGCCGCCACCGTTTGAGTGGGATACTGAGCTGGAGAAGAGAGAAGCAGCAGCAGCAGCAGCAGCTGCTGCTGCTGCTGCTGCTGCTGCAGCAAAGCCTGAAGCAGCAGAAGCAGCAGCAGAAGCAGCAGCAGCAGCAGCAGCAGCAGCAGCAGCAATACCACTCCCTTCTGAATGGCTCTCAGTCCGTG
>NW_013570279.1:7331-8796 GCF_000499745.2 Eimeria mitis | reverse complement strand
CAGCAGCAGCAGCAGCAGCAGCAGCAATACCACTCCCTTCTGAATGGCTCTCAGTCCGTGTGCTGCTGCTGCTAGAAGGGGACTGACTGCTGTCTCCGTAGCAGCAGGAGAAGAAGAGGAAGCTCTTGCTGCTGCTCTTGCTGCAGCAGCAAAGCAGCAGACAGCAGCAGCAACTGCTGCTGCTAGCAGCGGCCTGCTGCTGCTGCCCCCCATACACAGCTGTGTAGTAGTAGAATCGCTAGACAGGGAGCTGCTGCTGCTGCTGCGGCAGCAGCAGCAAGTCGTGCTGCAGCTGCTGCAGGCCGTGGAGCAGCAGCAGCAAGCGTGGCAGCAGCAGCAGCAGCAGCAGCAGCAGCAGCAGCGGCCTGTGCTCCAGGTGTATGTACACCTCAGCAACATTTTCAGTATAAAGGAGACAGNCAGCAGCAGCGGCCTGTGCTCCAGGTGTATGTACACCTCAGCAACATTTTCAGTATAAAGGAGACAGATAAGCGGCTGCCTGCAGTTCTGCTGCAGCAGGCGCAGCAGCAGCAGCAGCAGCAGCAGCAGAAGCAGTATCAACGGCGGCAGCAGCAGCTGCTGCTAGCAAGAACAGTATGGAGCAAGCTGCTGCGGAAGTTGCAGCGCAGCAGCAGCAGCTGCAGCAGCAGCAGCAGCCCCTGCTGCTGCTGCAGGCGACGCCTTATAAGAGCTCAAACAGCAGCAGCAACACAAACAGCAGCAACCCCACACACCTACGACCACCAGCAGCAGCAGCAGCAGCAGCAGCAGCAGCTGCAGCAGCAGCAGCAGCAGCATAGATTTATAAGCTTAGAGAGCAGCAGCTGCAACTCTCCTTCGGTGTGCAGCAGCAGCTCTGGTGACAGAGACAGCAGCACCTTCGCAGCAGCAGCAGCAGCAGCACCCGCCCCAGCAGCAGCAGCAGCAGCAGCAGCAGCAGCAGCAGCAGCAGCAGCAGCAGCAGCAAAACTGAGGCGGACAGAGTGGCAAGAGGAGTCGCTTTGCTGCTGCAGCGGATGGAGGAGCCTGGGGAGAGTTGCTGCTGCTGTGCCCCCTGAAGACGTTGGGGTGTATCTGCTGCAGCGCTGCTGGTGTGCTGCTGCTGCTGCTGCTGCAGCAGCAGCAGCAGGAGCAGCAGGAGCAGCAGGAGCAGCAGCAACAGCAGCAGCAGCAGAAACAACAGCAGCAGGTGCTGCTGCTGCTTCAATAAGCTCTCAGGCAGGAGATTAACACCCTGCGGGAGAGAGAAATAGATTGCTGCTGCTGCTGCTGCTGCTGCTGCTGCTGCTGCTGCAGCAAGAGCAGCAGCAGCAGCAGCAGCAGCAGCAGCAGGAGTATTTGTGTTTATTTGTTTGTTTGTGATTGTAGTTTAATTTATTTGTTTGTTGCATGCAGAGGAGATAATAGAAAAGTAATTTTGTTTTTATTTTATTTGTTGTTTTATATTTATTATTATTTTATTTAT
>NW_013570279.1:6454-7287 GCF_000499745.2 Eimeria mitis | reverse complement strand
TATATATATATATATATATACATATATATATATATATATATTTATATATATTTATATATAAATAAAAAACAAATAAATAAATAAATAAATAGAGATAGAGACAAACAAAAATGTTTGTCTGTTTTTCTCCTCTTTTTTATTTTTATTGTTTAAGCAAAAACAGACAAATAAACAAAAACAATGAATAAATAAATATAAATAAATAAATATAAATAAATAAATAAATAAATATAAATAGATAAATATAGATAAACAAATATAAATCAATAAAGGAAGCAGAGAAAAAAAAAAGAGACAGAGACAGGAAACAACCTAAACCCTAAAACCCTAAACCCTAAACCCTAAACCCTCAAGAGATGATGACGCTGCCGCTACGCTAAACCCTAAACCCTAAACCCTAAACCCTAATATGTATCAGCAGAACCCCAAAACCCTAAACCCTAAACCCTAAAAAAAACCCTAGAAATGTATAAAAGGGGTTGAGGTTGACCGTAAACCCTAAACCCTAAACCCCCATCGAAAAAATATTAGGGTTTAGGGTTTAGGGTTTATAAATTAGGGTTTAGGGTTTAGGGTTTAGGGTTTAGTGGGGGCTCAACCAATCATCAGGCGCTTCCTCCCCCGCAACCGAACTGCACACAACAAACCCTAAACCCTAAACCCTAAACCCTAAACCCTCAGGGGGGTTTAGGAGCTCCCCCCAAACCCTAAACCCTAAACCCTAAACCCTAAACCCTAGCCTAAACCCTAAACCCTTTTTCTTAGACCCTAAGCCCGTAAACCCTAAACCCTAAACCCTTCTCTAGACCCCTCTAAACCCTCCCTCAATCCGC
>NW_013570279.1:5922-6354 GCF_000499745.2 Eimeria mitis | reverse complement strand
CCTAAACCCTAAACCCTCAGGGGGGTTTAGGAGCTCCCCCCAAACCCTAAACCCTAAACCCTAAACCCTAGCCTAAACCCTAAACCCTTTTTCTTAAACCCTAAGCCCGTAAACCCTAAACCCTAAACCCTTCTCTAGACCCCTCTAAACCCTCCCTCAATCCTCAAACCCTAAACCCTAAACCCTAAACCCTAAACCCTAATTACCTGCTTCTAGACGATGTAGGGTTTCTGCTGCTGCAGCAGCAACCGCTTTATAACCCTCACAAACAGCAGCAAAGAAAAAGGAGACAGATGAATGGAGACAGGAGACAGTACGCTCTAGCACCAGCAGGTCCACTGCTCGCTCCTAATAAATAAATAAATATAAATAAATAAATAAATAAATATAAATAAATAAATATAAATAAATAAATAAATAAATATAAAAAAA
>NW_013570279.1:4131-4328 GCF_000499745.2 Eimeria mitis | reverse complement strand
CATCAGCAGCATCAGCAGCAGCAGCAGCAGCAGCAGCAGCAGCAGCAGCAGGAAACTGAGAAGCTGCTGCTGCATCTGCTGCAGCATAGTCGCAGCAGCGGCTGCGGAGCAGCAGATTGCATGCGGTCAAATCCCCGTGTATTATATCTGCGTTATGCATGCGCCCCACTGCAGCACCAACAGCACGTCCTACTGCT
>NW_013570279.1:3579-4031 GCF_000499745.2 Eimeria mitis | reverse complement strand
TATATCTGCGTTATGCATGCGCCCCACTGCAGCACCAACAGCACGTCCTACTGCTGCAGCAGCAGCAGCAGCAGCAGCAACAGCAGCAGCAGCAGCAGCAGCAGCAGAAAGGCAGCAGCAGTAGGAAGGGCAGCAGCAGCAGGAGCAGCAGCAGCAGCAGGGATAATGCAGTATTTATATTAGAAGGAAAACACTCACAAGGATGCGGTTGCTGCTGCTGCTGTTGTTTCTGCTGCTGCTGCTGCTGTTGTTGCTGTTGCTGCTGCTTTTGTTCTGTCTGCTGCAGCAGTGCAGCAGCAGATGACACAATGGCGGCCGCAGCAGCAGCAGCAGCAGAAGAAGCACATAATGGTAGCAGCAGCAGCAGCAGCAGCAGACAACGACAGCAGCAGCAGCAGCAGCTGCAGCAGCAGCAGCAGCAGCAGCAAAGGGTGTAAGTCCTTACCTATCAA
>NW_013570279.1:3253-3448 GCF_000499745.2 Eimeria mitis | reverse complement strand
GGGGCCCCCCAGGGGGCCCCCCCTCCTCTACAGGGGGCCCCCCAGGGGGCCCCCCCTCCACTACAGGGGCCCCCACAGGGGGCCCCCCCTTCTCTACGGGGGGGCCCCCAGGGGGGGCCCCCCCCTCTGTGGGGGCCCCCGCAGGGGGGCCCCCCTGGGGGGCCACCTCACCAGGGGGGCTCCCCGGGAGGGCCC
>NW_013570279.1:2604-3153 GCF_000499745.2 Eimeria mitis | reverse complement strand
GGGGCCCCCCCCCCTCTACAGGGGGCCCCCCAAGGGGGGCCCCCCCCTCTACAGGGGGCCCCCCAGGGGGCCCCCCCTCTTCTACAGGGGCCCCCACAGGGGCCCCCACAGGGGCCCCCCCCCTCTCTGCAGGGGGGCCCCCAGGGGGGCCCCCAGGGGGGGCCCCCCCGTCTGTGGGGGCACCCACAGTGGGGCCCCCCTGGGGGGCCCCCTCACCAGGGGGGCCCCCCGGGAGGGCCCCTCTGTTTGTATTGGTATGTTTGTGTGTATTTGTATTTATGTTTTTGTTTGTATCTATATTTATATTTATATTTGTGTTTATATTTATATTTATATTGGGGTGTATGTAGAGGAGGTGCGGTACGTCTACCCCCGCCTTGCTGCAGCGCAGCAGGGCCCTTGCTTCGTGCTGCAGCCGCTGCTGCTGCAGCTGCTGCTCTAATTTGGGGTGTATGTACAGCCTGTGTTTTCTCTGCTTAAGGAGACAAAAAGGACGAGATAAAAATGGTATCAAATATAAATTCTGAAGATATATAAACACACACACAC
>NW_013570278.1:8632-9605 GCF_000499745.2 Eimeria mitis | reverse complement strand
GCAGCAGCAGCAGCAGCAGCAGCAGCAGCAGCAGCAGCAGCAGCAGCAGCAGCAGCAGCAGCAGCAGAGTACCTACAGCAGCTTGTATCATGGAGACATCATTGCCTCCATCTCCCACCGCACAAATTTTTTGTTTTGTATATAATTTAAGAACAAAAACAACAGCAGCAGCAGCACCAGATACAGCAGCAGCACCAGATAAAGCAGCAGCAGCAGCAGCAGCAGCAGCAGCAGCAGAACTCACAGCAGCTTGTATCATCGAGACATCATTGCCTCCATCCCCCACCGCACATATTTTTTGTTTTGTATATAATTTAAGAAGAGAGACAACAGCAGCAGATACAGCAGCAGCACCAGATACAGCAGCAGCAGCAGCAGCAGCAGCAGCAGCAGCAGCAGCAGCAAGGCTTACAGCAGCTTGAATCATCGAGACATCATTGCCTCCATCCCCCACCGCACATATTTTTTGTTTTGTATATAATTTAAGAAGAGAGACAACAGCAGCTTTTTGTGTTGGGCTGCAGCGGCAGCAGATGACGCAGGGGGCCTCAGCAGCAGCAAGAATAAAATAACGAGGAAAATTATTTAAATATAAAGACAAGACACAGCCATCCACCACCAATACACACTCACGCACACCCATGCTGTAACGCTCCAACGCCTCCTGAGCCTGCATACACACCAGCAGCAGCAGCAGCAGCAGCAGCAGCAGCAGCAGCAGCAGCAGCAAGAGCAAAATATAATAAACCAATGAAGGTGTGTGTATAGTACTAGAAGAGAGAACAGCAAGGCCCTGCTGTCTTGAGGCCCGCGGAGACACCAAACCCACCAAATAAACCAGAAAAAAAAACAGCAGCAGCAGCAGCAGCAGCAGGAGGAGCAGCAGCAGCAGCAGCAGGAGCAGCAGCAGCAGGAGCAGCAGACCTGTGAGGGTGTGCGTATAGTATTAGAGGAGAGAACAGCGAGGCCGTGG
>NW_013570278.1:8363-8532 GCF_000499745.2 Eimeria mitis | reverse complement strand
AGGCCCGCGGAGACACCAAACCCACCAAATAAACCAGAAAAAAAAACAGCAGCAGCAGCAGCAGCAGCAGCAGGAGCAGCAGCAGCAGCAGCAGGAGCAGCAGCAGCAGGAGCAGCATACCTGTGAGGGTGTGCGTATGGTGTTAGAGGAGAGAACAGCGAGGCCGTGA
>NW_013570278.1:7636-8161 GCF_000499745.2 Eimeria mitis | reverse complement strand
TTTTTTTTTTTTTTTTTTTTTTTTTTTTTTTTTTTTTTTTTTTTTGGGGTTTTTGTGTTAGGCTTAGAACAGATGCGGCAGCGGCAACTGCTGCAGCACGCAAAACTAAGACGTAGCAGCAGCAGCAGCAACAGCAGCAGCAGCAACAGCAGCAGTAGCAGCAACAGCAGCACCACCACCATCACCATCATCAGCAACAGCAGCAAAACCAACAACAACAGCAGCAGCAGCAGCACCAACAACAACAACAACAGCAGCAGCAGCAGCAGCAGCAGCAGCAGCAGCAGCAGCACATACATCTTGTAGTTTATCTTCTACACCAGTGAGCCCAAGTAGAAGTAAATCCTGTTCTATTTTATCTATTTCTTTTCTTATTTTTTTTTCTCTTTGCTGCATCTGTCTCCTCGCTTCTTCATACCGCACACGAAATGTCTCCAATTGAGTTGGAGACAGCTCCTTATAACCTAGTACCAGTGTACGTAGCCCTATACACACACAGATATATATATATATATATATATGTAT
>NW_013570278.1:7293-7504 GCF_000499745.2 Eimeria mitis | reverse complement strand
ATATATATATATATATATATATATATATATGTATATATATATATATATATATGTACAGAGAGAGAAAGAGAAAGAAAAAGGGAGTGTTTATTTCTGTTTCTGTTTTTCTTTCTTTTTCTCTTTTTTTTTCATGTCTATACTTTCTGAACAAAGTATTTACATTTAAATATATTTAAAAACATTAATTTATATTTATTTATTTATTTATTTA
>NW_013570278.1:6682-7126 GCF_000499745.2 Eimeria mitis | reverse complement strand
GCAGCAGCAGCAGCAGCAGCAGCAGCAGCAGCAGCAGCAGCAGCAGCAGCAGCAACAGTAGTAGTAGTAGGAGGAGGAGGAGGAGTAGCAGCAGCGGCAGCAGCAGGTAAGCAGGAGCAGCAGCAGCAGTAGCAGCAGCAAAGCAGCAGCAGCAAGAAATCAGCAGCAGCAGCAGCAGCAGCAGCAGCAGCAGCAACAAAGACAACACAGCAATATCAGCAAAAATAAATAAGAAGGGAAAGCAACGGGATTGTAGGGGCTAGGGTTTGCAGCTTAGGGTTTAGGGTTTAGGGTTTGTAGTCTAGGGTTTAGGGTTTATATTTTAGGGTTTAGGGTCTAGGGTTTAGTGTTTAGGGTTTATAATTTATGGTTTAGGGTTTAGAGTTTAGGGTTTAGGGTGTGTAAATTGGGGTGTATGTTTGTGCATGCTTTGTTGTGTGTATC
>NW_013570278.1:6357-6626 GCF_000499745.2 Eimeria mitis | reverse complement strand
AAAAAATTTTGTTAGTTTGTTTCTCCCTGACGATGTTTAATCTTTAGGGTTTAGGGTGTATAAACTGGGTTTCGGCAGTGTATCCTAGGGTTTAGGGTTTAGGGTTTATTAGGGTTTAGGGTTTATTAGGGTTTAGGGTTTAGGGTTTACAAACCTTAACATAAAAAAATATTTTGTTAGTTTGTTTCTCCCTGACGATGATGCCCATTCTCTTTAACTCCGAAGCAAAGGGGAAGCAGTGCAGCACTTCATACTCCAGCAACAAGCCA
>NW_013570278.1:3976-4411 GCF_000499745.2 Eimeria mitis | reverse complement strand
GGGTGTTTAGATGTTTATGTGTTTGTGTGGAATATAATAAATATATAAATATCATATAAATAAATAAATATAATAAAATATTAAAAATATTAAAAATATAAAAAAAAATAAATATATAAATAAATATATAAATAAATATAATAAAATGTATAAGTATAATGAAGTATATAAATATAATATAATAAATAAATATAATAAAATAAATAAATATAATAAAATATAAAAATAAATATAATAAAATAAATATAGAGAATAAATATACAGACAAACAATATAAATAAATTAATTAATTAAATTAATAAATAGAATAAATATATAAACGTAATAAATATAATTAATAAAATAAAATAAACAAACAAAACAAAACAAAATAAACAAAACAAACAAAACAAAAAAAACAAACAAAACAACCAAACCAAACCAAACAAAACAAAC
>NW_013570278.1:3437-3637 GCF_000499745.2 Eimeria mitis | reverse complement strand
CAGCAGCAGCAGCAGCAGCAAGAGCAGCACATTGCTGCTGCACTATATGCTGCAGAGGCTCCAAAGATTCATCAGAATATAAAGCTCTCCCTAAATGTAGTTTTTTAAACTTCATTTCGTTTTTTGTTAGAGTCCCCGTTTTGTCTGTTACTATATACCCTATACGGCCCAGCTCCTCAGGCAGAGTTGACGTGCGCACC
>NW_013570278.1:2974-3350 GCF_000499745.2 Eimeria mitis | reverse complement strand
CAGCAGCAGCAGCAGCAGCAGCAACAGCAGCAGCAGCAGCAGCAGCAGCAACAGCAGCAGCAGCAGAAGCGGAGATGCAGCAGATGTAGATGCAGCAGGAGAAACAGCTGCTGCAGCGGCGGTGTAAGGTTAAGGGGAAATATGTGTTATAGGCATAGCAGCAACAGCAGCAGCAGCAGCAGCAGCAGCTGCAGCAGCAGCAGCAGCAGCAGCTGCAGCAGCAGCAGCAGCAGCAGCAGTAGTAGTAGTAGTAGGAACAAACGCAATAGAGCTATAGAGAAAGAGATAGAGAGGTAGAGATAGATAGAGACAAAGAGACAGAGAAAGAGAAAGAGAGAGAGAAAGAGAAAGAGAGAGAAAGAGATAGAGCCAGAGA
>NW_013570278.1:2554-2917 GCF_000499745.2 Eimeria mitis | reverse complement strand
CCCCCCCCACCCCCTAAACCCTAAACCCTAAACCCTAAACCCTAAACCCTTGTATATGTATGCATACCGCTCCTTGTATTTTTTTATCTCTCATAATATTGAGGCTGTGTATAGTTTTTGCTATAATAAGATTAACTTGGAGACTGATGGGTATAATAGAGGAGAGAAGAAGAATAAAACGAAGAAAATAAATAAACCAAAAACCCCTAAACCCCCGAAAAAAAACTAAAGACAAAGACAAAACACATAATAATATAAATAAAACTTTTCCTAATATATTCACCTCTATATCAAATAAACCCACTTTTGTCTTCGCTTGAGATGCGTTCATCGTTGCACGCGTCTCCTGTATACACACACATA
>NW_013570278.1:1396-1574 GCF_000499745.2 Eimeria mitis | reverse complement strand
GCAGCAGCAGCAGCAGCAGCAGGAGGGGTAGTTGGGATTGCAGCAGAAACGAGAAAAAAAGAAAAAAAAATTAAAGTTTTTGCTGCTGGGGTTTATTAAGATAGATAAACTTACTACTGCGTCCCCAGGTCCTGCTGCTGTTGCTGCTGCTGCTGTTGCTGCTGCTGTTGCTGCTGCT
>NW_013570278.1:0-1143 GCF_000499745.2 Eimeria mitis | reverse complement strand
GCCTGAAGCTACAACAGTATTAGCCCAGAGCACCTGCTCCAGCCCCAGGGGTTCTACGTGGCTGCTGCTGAAGAAGATGTTCTGTTGGTGTTTTGATCTTGCTGCTGTTGCTGCTGCTGCTGCTGCTGCTGCTGCTGCTCAACAGCAGCAGCAGCAGCATCTCCTGTCGTTTCTTCTCTCCCCCCTTCGTTTCTCTCACCACCACCACCACCACCACCACCGCTGCTGCTGCTGCTGCTGCTGCTGCTGCTGCTGCTGCCGAAGTAAGAGAAACGCCCCGTGAACTCATATATATCTTGCCTGGGGGCCTCCACCAGCAGCTGAGCATCTAACGCAGCTATCTCTTCTGCTGTTGCTAGGTGCTGGGTTAGGTGTACAGCACGCCTGCAACAAACCCTAAACCCTAAACCCTAAACCCTAAACCCTAAACCCTAGATACTGAAGTGGAGACACACCACAGATGCGAGAACAAAAGGAAACAGAATTGCTGCTTTCGTGCTGCTGAAACTAAATACAGACAGCAGCAACAGCAGCAGCAGCAGCAGCATCAACATAATAAAAATAATAAAAAGAATAAAAATAATAGAGATAAATATAATTAAAATAATAAAAATAATATAAAAAGTAAAAATAATAAAAATCATAATAATAATAAGTATAACAGTGAACGCCACAATAATAATAAAACAGTAATTACCAAAACAAATAAAAAGAACAACAAAAAGAAAAATAAAAAAACAAAAATAAAAATAAAAATAAAACAAACAAAAAGAAACAAAGCAACACAAAGCAGAGGCGAAACCTAAAAAGAAAAAACAAAAAAGACAAAAAAAACAAAAAACAACAAAACAGAAACAAAACAAAAACACACAAACCAAACCAAACTAAAGAAAACAAAAACAAAACAAAAACAAAACAAAAACAAAAAAAAACAAAACAAAAAAAGAGAAGCCAAACAAAACAAAAACAAAACAAACAAAAGAAACAAAAAAACAAAACAAACAGAAAAACAAAAAACCCAAAAAAACAAAAACAAAACAAAACAAAACAAAACAAAAAACAAAACAAACCAACGAAACACCCCCCCGCAGAAAAAAAAAGAAACAAAAAAAAACCCAAGTTTTTTTTAAAAAAAAAAAAAAA
>NW_013570277.1:7652-9157 GCF_000499745.2 Eimeria mitis | reverse complement strand
AATTTTCTGTATCCTTTTTAATAACACAGAAATGGCACCTAACCATAGCTTTATTCCTGCAAATCGTCTTACATCGGGTACGGCCATACATCCCAGGAAAGGGAACTTGCGAGGTAACCTTGGGGGCTTATCGCACAGGGTCAACAGAATGAGCCCCAACACAAGATATAGCCACTTTTAATTATAAGCCTCGAATATACCAATACAAGTTTGCATGAGAATGACCACTCGCAGAGATGACGACATGCCACTCAGCCGGGGCCCGCCCTGTAGGGAGGAGTTGCGTGGGGCCAGAAATCAGCACTGATCGGCAGCCTCTTGTTCACTGACAGTTGGAAATGTGGATGAATAGCGATGCACATTGTAAAGTGATTAACGGCGGATGCAAAGTAGGCAGAGTACGGGCGTTGCCTGCGTGTTCGGCCGAAGGTGCAACTGGTCCAGTCTGATGCTAACGGCGCTGCGACGCTCTTCGGCCGCAGGTTTTGACTTCATTTACTCTTGTGTGTGTACGTCACCTTGTTTCTTGCCTTGAGGGCCCTCGTGNCGGCGGCTTCTGAAGTGTATTCGCAAGTGGCCACCACGCTTCTTGGCGGCTTCTCCATATACGAGGCGTCACATAGCCATTCGATATTCGCTCTGATTCTGCTGGGGAACCTAAGGGGGCTGCAGCCTAGCGGCTCAGCGGACTGGAGTGGCCGCGGACGCCAGAACACTGATATCTTGTTTGCCTTTACCTACAGTATGGGAGCGACATGACAGGTTCCTTAAGACGGGCTTGGCTTGGCTCTGTCTAATTCCAGCAGGAGGTGACGGGGGCATGCCCTGGACACCGTTGTACCGGCGCTCCACCGCGTAGCGTTAGGCGCTGGGCTTAACTGCAGCGAAGCTTACAGGGTGGTCATTAGTGGCTCCGCTGCCTACAGAGCGCCTCCCAAGCGTCCTCCCTGAGGCAGTGGCTTCTCTGAGGCTTCGCTGCGCTGATGCTGCCTCAAAGCCATGCTCACTCCGGGGGTTCGCAGGACGCAGCGGCCATGCAAGCCAACGTATACGCCCATCGGGTTGTCTCATCCATACCCGCAACGGGTTCGGATGAAAAATCCAGTAAAGTCGAACCTGAGGCTTCTTTTGTCGCAGCTGCTGACGTAGCGGCGCGTGGCGTACCTTCCTCTACCAAGCATCCACTTCAAGAAGTGCCAGACAGCCCAGCGGGCCTCCCCGGAGTGTTGCCTGGCAAGGCGCTGAAGCACGCGGATGGCATCAAAGATATTCCGCAGGATGGAGGCTGCAATTCTCCGCCAGCTGACACCGAATGCAGTAACGATAAGCCAGGCCAGCATCATATCGGGCTTCAACAGCTGGCTCTTCAGGCCGCGCTGCTGCTAGTGTCTTGGGTCTTCCTCGCCCTCATCCAAGCCAACGGCCGTCCACTGCTGCTCCTTGTAGCCATTGCTTTATCTCGCCTGCATCTTGGATGGCTTCTGTGCTGCAGTTTGCGCATGCTG
>NW_013570277.1:6033-7541 GCF_000499745.2 Eimeria mitis | reverse complement strand
TTTGTTTTACTTTGCCTGCAGCAGTCCAGGCCCAACCGAAGGCCGTAAGGAGCCGGAGCAGGGCAGGCTTTCTGCGTTATTTGGCCATCTAAGGTCCAGATGCTGGAGTCGGCTGCCTCTGCGCTATTGGCATTGCGCTTTTTATCTTCTGCTGCTGCTGGCTGCTTTCTGGGCTGCCTCGGTGGTGTGGGAGGACTCGCAAGAGGGGCTGCAGGTGCTGCAGGGCGGAGGAGGAACACCCCTCCCGTCATCTCAGACCTGGATGGGCGGGGGCCTCCCCCCTCTGCTGCTTAACTCCGACTCGCCGCAGCACGTGAAGATCGCTGCTACTGCTGTGGCCCGAGGGCGCGAGGCGTCGGACCAGCTTCTTTGGCTGCTTCACTCTGCAGCGCAGCAGCAGTTCGGGAGGGTGTTGCTGTGGCTGCGAGCCCTTACCCTCTGGCTGAACAGTTTCCTTTTACAGCCCTTTGTGGCCCTGTTGCGGCACACTGGCGTATTGGCGAGTGTCAACGGGACGTGCAGCGTTTCCGATGCTCCCGAGGCCGCATCGGATAGCTGGGACTCTCAAGNAGCGCCGCGCACACTTTTTTGTGTGGTGACGGGGCAGAAGGTGGCCTTAGCAGGGAAGCGGGGGCGGCTGTGTGGGTAAAGAATGCCCCTGAGGCCCCGCTTGACTTTGGGGTGGAGGGCAGCGCAGTGGAGCTGGGGCCTTACTGCTTCGCGCTGTTGCTGCTGCTTGTCTACGCCCTTTCTACGGCCCTGCATAGGGCCAGTCTTGCGGGGTTTGCAGCATTCAAACACCTCCTGTTCGTCTGGGGAATCGGCCAGGGCGGCTCCTTAACGAGGCCTTGGGGCGAGTCTCTGGCAGTTGCCTGCAAGAGTTCATTGACTGCATTTGCAGTTGCCTTTGTGCTCCTTGCTCTTCTGTGGTGCGCAGCAGCAGTGGTAGCCCGCTGCGTTGCTCTGGTGGGGTCGGTATGGGGACGCTTGCTCGGTAGAAGGCCCGTCGCGGCTGCCAGCAGCCGCCAGCGCAAGGCAAAAGATTGCAGCACCGACGGCCACAGCTCCAGAATAGACACGGGGAGCTGCCGAGGAGCGGCATGGTTGGAGATTTTGGCTGCGTGCCTGACATGCTGGGTGTTGTTGCTGTCGGACCGCGAATTTGTTATGTTCACTTGGACCACGCTACAGCCGCTGCGGCTGTCAGTGCTCTCAACGGTGCTGCTGCTGCGACTACCTTCTTCCCAGGTGGCTGCCTTGCTGACGTGGCCCCCGCCTTTGCGAGAGCCAGCACTCGTGCTACAGCGGTCGCAGCCCCTCAAGATAATCGACCCTGTGGCTGTAGGCTCGATGCTGGGATGCGTCCTTGCAGCTGCGGTGTTGCGTCTTGTGCTGCTTTTGATGGCTAAGCTGGGAGGCCTTGTTAAGAGTAATTTTACCCCGTCTTGCACCGCGCAGGCTGATGGCGACCTGAGGCTGCTTGGTGTCTCGCGGGGGCAGTGGGCAGG
>NW_013570277.1:0-6021 GCF_000499745.2 Eimeria mitis | reverse complement strand
TATTGCAAAATTGAAAGAAGAGACCCGTGCACAAGCAGCCAAGACTCCTCTTGAGGGCCACTCAAACAACAGCCCGCGCATACTGCCAGACAAACCACATGCAGATTTTCGGCGTGTGTTTACGGCGGCAGAGGAGGCGCTAAGGGGAAAGCAGCAGCAGAGCCAGCACCAGAACCAGCTACGGCACGGCCAACAGGACGGCGAAGATATTGCGAAAGATGTGCAGCAGCGAGGTCCTGAAGCGGCGCAGCAGCAAACGAGTGTGTTTTTCGAGCAGCTGCAGGCGGCCCAGAAACAGGTGGAAGAGCTGCAGAGGCAACTGCTTGGGGTCCAGAGCCAATTACTTGAGATGCAGCAGAAGCGGGACAGCGAGGCCGCAGCCTATTTAGAGCGGCAGCAGCAGCTGGAGGCAGAGGCTGCGCTGTGGAGAGGGAAGGAGGAAGAGGCGCGTGCTGAGCACGCCAGACTCAAGGCGGATATTGCGGAGGCAGCTCGAAGCCTTGAAAGTTTAAGAGAGGCCCACAGGGCGCAGCAGCAGCAAGCCAGTGCGACACAGGCAGAAGACAAGGCGCAAATCAACTGCATGAAGCAGCTGCTCCAGAAGCAGGCGGAAGATATGGCGAACAAGACAGCGGAAATCAATGAACTCCGCGAGAAACTGGCGCAGGTGGTATCCAGCTGCGGGCGGGGTACCGTCTGCCTCGTTGATTCCCAGNCCACTGAGTGAAACGGATCAGGCCTTGTCAGTGGCCAGCGGCATTACCAAGGGGATTAGACAACAAGTTGAAATTGACGCAAAGACCGTCAGCATGCACAAAATGCACTTGAGCACTATCGTCTCAAGGACCTTCCCCAAACTCTCCCACGCTTCAGATACTGCAGGTTCAGGAAACGCTTCAACATACACCGAACAACATGCAAAGCACAGTACGTCTGCAACCTGCATGTACAATGCAGAGACATGCACGCGTCTGAGTCGGCTTTTTATGCATAGTTTTGTCTTTATTCTCTAGTTGGTAGGTATTTTGCTAGTTTCGTCTTGTTCGCATCGAAGTATTCGTGCTATTGTTATTTCCTCATTGCATCTCGGGAAAAGGCCTGTGCAGCAGCAGCTCATGCGCGTCTGCACAGCGTGGTTGTGTGTTCCTTATGCTCAGCTTCAGGGGATACGGTTGCGTCTGGAGATGATCCTCCCCTTCTAGAGGACCCGAGATATATGGACGCGTCGGTGAGCTTTTCCTGCCGCTGTTTTCAACCCGTGCGCAGTGTCTGTGGAGTACGTTGCTGCTGTTTATATGTTTTGTCGTTCTGCATGTAGTGTACGAACAGTGCCTTCTGCAGGGTGTGCGTTGTTGTGATCGTGTAGCCCAAAAGGAGTACCGGGACCTTCCGGCGAGCAGAGCTCAAAGAGGCCCTTTCGAAAGACGAATCGAGAAAGCTGGAGGAGGCTCTGAACACCATCAGTAAATGCATATTTCCGCTGGGAACGGTGCTTAAATACCTAGAGCTACCACAAGCGACCCTGGACGCCGCGCGACAACTGCTGGGGACAACGAAGCATTACACTGGAGACAGCGGGATGCTGCACGAGATTCTAGCGCGCACCAGCGCATGCACTTGGAAGGGAGACGTGGAGGCGCTGGCGACAGTCTTAGCTGCGCTCGGTCGGGCCTGGCCGTCCGAGGAGTCCTGCGAACGCCTTTTGCAGCGGAAGAGCGACGCTCACCTTTTGTCGGCTGTAGAGCAAAAGGTAAGCATTTCTGTCCACTGAATAATAAATATAATAAAATAATATGTAATATATATATATATATATATATATATATATATATATATATATATATATATATATATATATATATATATAATGTTGGCTGGTTCTGTATTTGCCTGTCTGCTGGCTTAACGTTTTTGATTTGTTTTTACACTATGTGTTGTGTACGCATGCTGTTGTTGTGGGGCTTTGACGCAGTTCCTCCCGCTTGCAGTTGTGCCTCGCGGGCGGCAGCGCGTGACGATCGTGCAGTTTGTCGTGGGCCTCCACGCGCAGTGGCAAGCTGCCTGTCGCCGGCTGAAACGCCTGGAGGAGGCAATTGGGCTGCTGCAACGGTCTTCGGTGCTGCGCATATTGTGTGAGACGTGCGTTGCCCTCCATGACGAAATGAAGAGGGCATTTACTTCTGAGGGTTTCCAGGATGCAGTAGGCACGGTGGCCGAGCAGGAGACCAAGGGCGCTACAGTACCTACAGCATCGGCCCGATCGTGCGCACGAATATGGGAAACGCGAGAAAGCCGCGACGATGCCCTAAGAAGGTTCAAAGTCTGGAAGGATAACGGGGACTTCAATTTCGCCTGTCTCAAGAACGCCGCCGACATTTGTCCCCCACGCCTTCAGGGACTGTCTCTGCTGCATCACATTCTCAGTCTAGCTGAAACAGCAGCCAGTGGCAACGCCGCTGCTAATGGAGGGGAAGCGGAGAGAGACGGTACGCTCCCGCAGCGGCTGAAGTTAGAAATATACGGCGACATTTCGCCTCCTTTGTCCTCCTCCCCCTTAGGTGATTCAAAGAGCAACGCTGTCTCGCCGGCCTCATGTCCGTCAACAGCCCCTGCATCGACGCATAGGTGCGACTGTAGAATTTGCCAGGACGCGGACTTGGCCCCGCACGGGCCTCTGCGAGACTGGCGGAGACAGCTACGGATGATGAGACAAGAACAGATGTTCAAAACTTCATCCCGCAAGACCTTCAGCCCCGCAACAGATTCACCACATTCGCAGTCTCCCACGGCGGCAACTGCAGGAAAAGAACAGGTCCTTGCACACAACCCCATCTGTTCCCCGCTTGCATTCAGCACTCGCAGAACATGAACAAGTTTTCGTAGCTGCCGCTAGACCTAATCGAGAAGTTTCTGCGTACCCTAGAGCCCCACTTGTCTCGTACTTTACTGCTATTTTTATTTTGTTTACCTTGAGTTGCTGCCGCCGAATTGCTTGACTTGATGGGGTGTGCTGGGTGCTGGAAATTCGCAGGACACCCGCTCGGCGTCCGATGGGCTGGGAGTTGCAATTGCCATTGGTGAGTTCAAATACTTCAAGGGAATTCGGGGTGCAGCGGTGAAGCAGTGGTAGGGTAGTTCTTCGTAGGAGCCAGCGCAGGCAAGTATATATGGACATAAGTATGCATGCAGACATACGCGCATACTTATGTACATAAACGCCTTTCTGCTTATTGCTTGCTTTTGTGTAGTTACACTGTACTGCGACGACTTGACCGGGGAGCAGAACGAGCTGGCGGACATGGGCCGACAGTTGCAGCAGCAGGTGGCCAACCAGTGTTGCGGGGGATTGCAGAGAGGCGGGTTGTTGGATGTGGGATCCGCGGCTTCACAAACCGCCTCTCGAGCTTCGTCGGTTTCCCCAGGAACTGGGGGTGGGGGGAGTGCGTCCATCCGAAGGGTACATGCGCCTCCTGCAGCTGAGGCTGCCAGCGTCCCGGGTCACGTGCCCACAGAAACCGAGCGAGGGCTGGATCTTGCTTGTCAGATCCTCAAGAGCGTTCACGCAGCAGTGCCACTCCTCACAGACGCCTGGTCAGTTGCACTGGCAGCTTCAGCTGCAGATGCACCTGCAGTTTAAATTAACTCTGTAGTGAGCCCACGGCATTTCCTGATAATATGTAGGAAAGTTTCAGTAGTAGTCGTCGTCAGCCGTCGCCGGTAGGCTGCTGCTGCGACTGCAAGTTAGTTCGTAGTTGTTGTACTGGTCGCTGCCAGTCTGCTTCGGAAACTTCGGAGAAACGTCCGGGAAGCGAAAGTCCTTGAGGGTCTTTTGCAAGAAATCGACAACCTCTACTGTTGTGGTTTTTTTCAGGAGTGACCTCCGCAATATACAAAAGGGAAGCACCTTCTCAGTGATGTCTGGAACGTTAGAATTGTCGCCGCCGAAAGGAGGGGCTACAAATAAGACGGTGAGCGCTGCAGCATTCTCTGCAGAAGCGGCACTGTCCGCGCGTGTTTGTACGACACCGGGCTGCTAGATCACCTCCGTCTCCGTTGACGGCAGATTCGCGATGTGCCCTTTACACTGTGGCAGCAGAGTTCAAGCCGTGACTACTCGTTTCAGCAGCATATTTGAAATTACTAGAAAGTGACTATTGGTGCGGTCCACCAAGAAGTCCCCATTGCATGCCCTGCTGTGCGTGTTGCAGGGCTTCTCTAAACCGTCACAACTGCCGGAAGAAGCGCGCCCTCTGCGAGCGTTGGTAACAACAGCGAAAAATGCTGCCGTAGCAGCGGAGTCAGCAGTAAAGGCGCAGGGGGCAGCGCGGCGAGTGGATGCGTCGGAAAGCGCTGCACAGCCACCGAGAAACTTACGGCAAGACCAGATCAGCCGATTAACTGGGTTAGCTGCAGTGAAGCATCTGAACCTTGAGACCACGGATGGAAGCAGCCGCGGCAGCGAAAGATCTATTCCGTGCCCGACGCTCTTGACAACCCAGACGACTTCAGGACAGCTCACTAAGGGCAGCCGTTCACGACAGCCCAATACGACGCTGCCTGCGCCTAGCAAGCCAGCTAGACGCATTGGTGCTGGAAGCGGTTCCAGCACCAGCGACTCTCCAGCTCATGGGAGGAGAGCTCTCGCTCAGTTGCGCAACTGGAGCGGGGGATCAGCAGCACCACCGCCTAGACAGATGCACGGGCTCATCGGCCGCTATAACACACAACCTGCAGACGCACCAGCCTCGCAGTTGGCGAGGGCTGGCGGGAAACACCAGACGGGTGCACCTGTTTTTGCGCCGCCTCTGCATCTGTCGTCAATGACCAATGACCTGCAACGCAGAGCTAGCGGTATGCGAGGTGTCTTAAACCGCCCAGCTTTTGACGGTATCAATCCGCCACCAAGGCAGGAGGCGGCCGATGCCGCATCGACGGCTTCAATGGTTTCGGGAGGCACCAGCGCGGCTCAGAGATTGCCGCCGGCCGAACCTGCAGCAGTGGTATCCTTAGAGCCCTCTGCGGCGCAGAGTGACAACGGTCAGAGCTCTCCGTCTCCTTGTTTGTTAGAGTGTTTGGAAAACCATTTTGAGCCGGGTGGACCGGGAGAGGGGTCCCAGAGCAGCGCCCCTACAGAAAGCCAACAGGCCCAACAGCGGCGGCTCCTGGATTCCCCAGCATCAGGTTCTGGCTCGAATTTCGGTACAAGAGCGAGCGGCGATGCGGCTTCTTGAAGAGCTGTGATGATAGATGGTGCTGCTTTGTTTAGTCAATATTGCCATCTTTTGCAGCTCCACTCTATCTTTTCTGGAGCGCCGTTTTACCGTTGTGTCTTAGTTGTTGTGGGGGAACGATGCGGCCATGAAGGGATCTAAACGCCCAGAGATTAGGCCCGCTCGTCCCATGCGCCAAACTTTTCAAAGGATATTTTTTCAATATCTCGCGAATGGGCGCAAAGGGGAACAGTGTTCACTTGCACCAGAACAGAGCAGTTGCACCAGAACAAAGTAGAGCCAATACCATGAGTAAACTACTATTGTAAACACCATCAGTAACCATAACTGAAAAGACACATTGAATACGAAACCTACCTACAGTACAGTGTAGTGTAATGCAGTACGATGACAATGGATATAGCAAAGTGGGACGGCAATAGATTAGGCGCAGCAGAGTGCTCGACAAAATGAACAGCAATACAGTCGGTCGAACACACAGTAGGACCAGATGAAGACTGAACCATAACTTTTTCCAGGGATAACCACGTGGTAACAAGACGACAAGATGCTTGATACTCAAACTGCTTGGATAGCGTTGTCAGTTTAACGCTTGTCTCTAGCTTAGAAACGGACGAGCGGGAACTCAGCGGGTCTTAAAGCAAGGATGTGCGCGTAGCCGAACGGTTGCCCTGGCAGTCAATCTCTCGGCCAGGCCCTCCACAACATCAGGAACGGATATTCCTTAACTCTAAGCCCCACCCCCGAACTCCCATTAAGTGTCTGCGCGGGAAGCAAGTGCTTCTCGGCA
>NW_013570276.1:8336-9967 GCF_000499745.2 Eimeria mitis | reverse complement strand
ATATATATATATATATATATATATATATATATATATATATATATATATATATATATATATATATGTAGATGTATGGACCATAAGCTTTCAGCACAAAGCAGCAGAAACTATGCGTAAGCAACCGTCCTTTGCATGCATACACGGATAGTATGCATAAATTAATGAGTGCATGCATGCATAACCACATGTCATACACCTCGCATGCAAAAAAGCAAAAAAGACGATTGCTTATCAGGGCTGGAAAGGGGTCATTGGGGCTGGAAGAAGCATGTTAAGGTGCATACATGCATGCATGCAACTGCATGCATGCAACTGCATGCATGCATGCAACTGCATGCATGCAACTGCATGCATGCAACCAGGCCGATGCGTGTGTGAAGGGGTTTAACTAACCCGGGGTCCAAATTTATGCCACCCAGGAACAGGCTCTGCCGGTTCTTGCTGCAGCTGCTGCTGCTGCTGGTGTTGCTGCTGCTGCTGCTGCTGCGCCTCTTCTGCCTCCAGTGTCTTGGCAGGTGAAGGCGCCGTCGATGTCGAACCCTCAGAATCCGCCAGCTGCTCAGCCGAAGGCTCCTGCAGCACAGCAGCAGCAGCAGCAGCAGCAGCAGCAGCAGCAGCAGCAGCAGTAGTAGTAGCAGCAGCAACAGTTGCAGCAGCAACAACAGCAAAACTTTCACGGATAAGCAGACGAGCTTAAATCAATTAAAAAAAAACCAAACATTATGTTGTACACACACAGCTGCATGCATACATGCATGCATGTATGCATGCATGCATGCATGCAGCAGCAAGCTGCTGCATGCATCCGACAGCAGAGCTCAGGCAACAGCAGCAGCAGCAAACACCAAAAGAAAAAAAAAAAAAGAAAAAAGAACAAAACCAAGTGGAAATAAGCATATAAACAAAACCCCCAAACCAAAACAAAGAAAACAAAAGTAAAAAAAGAATAAAAAGAAAGAAAAAAGAATAAATAAAAACCTACAGATAAACCTGGAGGGGGGCCTGATAGCCGCTTAAATACACGCACGGCGCTGACTTCGTTTGCAAGCCCTTCCTTATGGAGGGTCACCCTATACCACAGTGCGTCTGTCTCTACACCCTAAAAAATAAATAAATAAATAAATAAATAAATATATAAATAAATAAATAAATAAATAAATAAATATGGATTGAATACGCCAAAAAGTTATATACAAACAGACAAACAGGAAATAATGTATTTAACAATTCAATATAGAGATGCATGCATGCATATATACATATATGCAACTGCATGCATACATATAAAATGCATGCATACATATAAGATGCATGCATGCAGCTGCATGCATGCATAGGAGAAGCATGCAAGTGCATGCAACTGCATGCATGCATGCATGCATGCATGCATGCATGCAAGTGCATGCATGCATGCATGCATGCAAGTGCTATTCTTACATTTCCATCAGGTTTAATTTCTCTGGTTTCATAGAGCGTAGCTTTTTGTTTATCGTTTTTTTGTGTTGTTTTCAGCACAAGTCCATCCAGCTTCGTTACACTCCGCCAGGCCCCCACGTCTTCGTCTTCTGCTTCTACGTCAGCACCACTCAGATTCAAACGCACTGTCTATACACACATAATATAAAACATAA
>NW_013570276.1:8157-8236 GCF_000499745.2 Eimeria mitis | reverse complement strand
CCCACGTCTTCGTCTTCTGCTTCTACGTCAGCACCACTCAGATTCAAACGCACTGTCTATACACACATAACAGAAAATA
>NW_013570276.1:7604-8067 GCF_000499745.2 Eimeria mitis | reverse complement strand
TATATATATATATGTATACAGAGAGAGAGAGAGAAAGAGAGAGATAGTATTCATGTACACAGTAAGATTCATTACTTACACACGATACTTTCAACGACAAAACCACCCCTAAACCCTAAACCCTAAACCCTAAAACCCTAAACCCTAAAACCCTAAACCCGAAAACCCTAAACCCTAAACCCTAAACCCTAAACCCTGGTATATATAATATAATACCTTTGAGATGCCTGCGGTGAGTTTCGTTTTGATAGAGAACTCTGGCTGTCCGTCTCTGTGTTGTAGTTTATATTCTATTGTAGGGTTTAGTTTCTCTATAGCGTTTCTTATTAACCAGGGGACCCCCAGTTGCTCCGCTATAGGAGACATACTCGTACTCCTGCTTCTATCAAACTCCCACTCACCCAAAAACCTGTTTATCACCTGAACACATAAACCACAAACCGTAAACCCTAAACCCTAAACC
>NW_013570276.1:7106-7588 GCF_000499745.2 Eimeria mitis | reverse complement strand
TTTTTTTTTTTTTTTTTTTTTTTTTTTTTTTTTTTTTTTTTTTTTTTAATAAACTGGATGATAGATGAAATCAAATCATACAAGAAAAAAAAAAAAATTCATACACAAAACACCATAAACCCTAAACCCTAAACCCTAAACCCTAAACCCTAGATCTCACCCTCCTATCAAGGGTTTTCGGGAGATTCTGGGTGGGGGGCGCAACAGCGCCAGCTAGCATCAAACCCCTGGGCCCTTCTCTCTTTAATACATCATCGATATACTGCTCGAGAGCAACGTCCTGCAGCCGCACAAACCCTAAACCCTAAACCCTAAACCCTAAACCCTAAACCCTAGACCCTAGATTTGAACCCGAACCCGTTGTCTTAGTGTTTCCTAGAAGTTTCTAAACCCTGATCTGAAACCCTAAACCCTCGACCGTTCCTATACATATACAACCCTAGAGGGGTTAGGGTTTAGGGTTTAGGGTTTAGGGTTTAGGG
>NW_013570276.1:6748-7006 GCF_000499745.2 Eimeria mitis | reverse complement strand
TCCTAGAAGTTTCTAAACCCTGATCTGAAACCCTAAACCCTCGACCGTTCCTATACATATACAACCCTAGGGTTTAGGGTTTAGGGTTTAGGGTTTTTTCTTACGAGACGTCTAGGGCTGAGAGATTCTGCTGCTGCTTCTGGGGTGTCTAGGCACCTCTGCAGCTTCAGTATAGAAGCATCAAGCCGCAGCACGCCCCCCTGCAGCAGCGGGAGGTTTGACGAGGCCCCTTCTAGCGGCAGCAGCGGGGGCAGCAGC
>NW_013570276.1:4851-6648 GCF_000499745.2 Eimeria mitis | reverse complement strand
GGCACCTCTGCAGCTTCAGTATAGAAGCATCAAGCCGCAGCACGCCCCCCTGCAGCAGCGGGAGGTTTGAGGAGGCCCCTTCTAGCGGCAGCAGCGGGGGCAGCAGGAGCTGCTTGAGGGTTTCCCACTGCTGCCAGCGGCGCTGCTGCTGCTGCGGCAGCTGCTGCTGCAGCAGCAGCTGCTGCTGCAGCTGCAGCAAAGGAGATAAACGCCGAGATAAAAATAACACCAACCACGGGCCCTCACTACTACTAGGAGGAGCAGCTACCACACGAGCAGGAAGAGGAGCTTGCGTCTGAACACAAACCCTAAACCCTAAACCCTAAACCCTAAACCCTAAACCCTAAATACCTTAACATCTAAAACAGAAGATGCAGCAAAAACAAGAATATCAACCACCACAAACCGACAACAGCCCCCAAAGGAACAGCAGCAGCAGACAGCAGCAGCAGCAGCAGCAGCAGACAGCAGCAGCAACAGCAGCAGCAGCAGCAACAGCAGCAGCAGCAGCAGCAGCAGCAGCAGCAGCAGCAGCAGCAGCATACCTGCAGTATATCAAAGTTGAATTCGAATGCGCTGACTTCTCTTTCCGCGATTTCGTGGATTGTCTGCAGCTGCAAGCACAGCAGCAGCACATCACCAAGTTGCTGCTGCAGCAGTTGCTGCTGCAGCAGTTGCTGCTGCAGCAGGTGCTGCTGCAGCAGTTGCTGCTGCAGCATATAATGCTGCTGCAGCAGTTACTGCTCAAGCACCAGCTACTACTGCTGCTGCTGCTGCTACTCCTGCCAGTGCTGCTGCTACTGCTGCTACTAGTGCTGCTGCTGCTATCTGCTTTGCTGCTGCTAGTGCTGCTGCTGCTACTGCTGCTGCTGCTGCTGCTGCTGCTGCTGCGTACGCATTCATCCTGGTGTTTGTCTCCGAATGCCTGCAGCGCCAGCAGCAGCAGACAAACTGCTGCTGCTAGGATAATAAGTACAGCTGGGGAGGAGAAGAGCTGCAGCAGGGGTTCTCTAAGGAGCAGCAAGTGCTGCTGCTGCGTGCGCATGAGTTGCTGCTGCTGCAGCAGCAGCAGCAGCAACCTGCTGAACCCCACTGCAACACCCAAGCTGCAGCAAACCCCAACAGCACCCAGCTGCGGCAGCCAGCTGTCTAGACTCTGCGGCAGCTCACCGATGCAGCAGCTGCTGCTGCGGCGGTGCTGCAGCAGCAACTGGCATGCTTCTCTTAACCGCAGCGGGAAAGACAGCAGCAGCAGCAGCAGCAGCGGCAGCAGCACCCGGTGTGCTGCAGCAAGAGGCAGCAAACACAACTCCACGCAGACAGGGGCAAATAAATATTCTAAGCGAAGAGGTGGTAGCATGCATTCTGCTTCTGCTGCTGCTGCTGTTGCTGCTGCTGCTGCTGCTGCTGCTGCTGCTTCTGTTGCTGCTGCTGGTGTTGCTGCGTCTTCTTCTGTGTCTTCGGTGCTGTTGCTGTCGCTGCTGCTGCTTGTTGCAGGGGTATTTGCTGCTGCTGCAGTTGCAGCAGCTGTAACTGCTGCTGCTGCTGCTGCTGCTGGAGAGCAGCGAGAAGCAAACAGCAGCCGCAGCAGCTCAGCAGCAAAGAACAGCAGCAGCTGCAGCGCGAAAAAAGCAGAGAAGGGGCAGGCAGCACCAAGTGCTGCTGCTGCTGCTGTTGCTGCTGCAGCAGGAGCAGCAACAGCAGCAGAACCAACTAAAGTACACAGCAGCAAGAACAGCTGCTGCGCTGAAGCGAAGTACGAAGCCGCTGCACATACACCACAAAACCCTAAACCCT
>NW_013570276.1:4551-4751 GCF_000499745.2 Eimeria mitis | reverse complement strand
GAGCAGCAACAGCAGCAGAACCAACTAAAGTACACAGCAGCAAGAACAGCTGCTGCGCTGAAGCGAAGTAAGAAGCCGCTGCACATACACCACAAAACCCTAAACCCTAAACCCTAAACCCTAAAACCCTAAACCCTAAACCCTAGGCTGCGGTGCTCAGTGCATGCAAGCAAGTGCACCCGAAACCCTACCCCCAAATG
>NW_013570276.1:4188-4451 GCF_000499745.2 Eimeria mitis | reverse complement strand
CCCTAAACCCTAAACCCTAAACCCTAAAACCCTAAACCCTAAACCCTAGGCTGCGGTGCTCAGTGCATGCGAGCAAGTGCACCCGAAACCCTACCCCCAAATCCTTAAACCCTAAACCCTAAACCCTAAACCCTAAACCCTAAACCCTACCTGTGGGTGCATCAGCAGAAGCAGAAACGAGATCTGTCTCCTTGACGGTTGCTGCTGCTTCTGTTATGGAGATAGCAGCAGCACGAAGGGCCCCCCAAACCCCCAAGGGTTTT
>NW_013570276.1:3155-4088 GCF_000499745.2 Eimeria mitis | reverse complement strand
TAAACCCTAAACCCTAAACCCTACCTGTGGGTGCATCAGCAGAAGCAGAAACGAGATCTGTCTCCTTGACTGTTGCTGCTGCTTCAGTTATGGAGATAGCAGCAGCACGAAGGGCCCCCCAAACCCCCAAGGGTTTAGCTGCTAGACGCAGCAGCGGGGGCAGCAGCAGCAGCAGCAGCAGCAGCAGCAACTCCCCCGTGCTGCTGCTGCTCTCTAGGCGCTGCACAGCTAACCCCGCCAAGCCCCATAGAGGGTCAGCACCAGCTGCTGCTGCTTCTGCTGCAGCAGCAGCAGATGCAGCAGCATCTGCTGCTTTTGCTGCTGCTTTTGCTGCTGCTGGTGTTGCTGCTGCTGCTGCTGCTGCTGCTGCTGCAGTTGTTGGTGATGTCCATACACTCCAATCGCCTGGTGCTGCAGCACGACATATAACATCTGAGTGCAGCAGCAGCAGCAGCAGCAGCAGCAGCAGCTGCGCAGCAGCAGCAACAGTGCAGCAGCCTTTCCATAGACTGAATCCTTGTGCTGCTTGTGCTGCAGCAGCAACAGCAGCAATTTGCTGCTGCTGCTGCTGCTGCTGCATGGAGTTAAGTACTGAATTTCTCGCTGCAGCAGCACAGCTGCCCCCTCCTCTTCCCGCTGCAGCAGCAGCTGCTGCCGCCGCCGCAGCAGCAGCAGCAGCAGCAGCTTGCTGCTGCTGCTGCAGCATAGGAGCAGCAGCACCCGAGAAAAAAGGAAGAAAGAAAACCCTAAACCTAGGATGGCAGCTGAAAGACAAACTCTCCCGGGGCCAAGCAGCAAACAGCAGCGCGAGCCGCAGCCGCCGCTGCAGCAGCAGCAGCGGAGACAAAGGTCTATCACATAAAGAACAGAACGACCCTAAACCACCCCTATAAACACCTAAGCGAGACAGAGACTCTAACCCTAATGCGTAGC
>NW_013570276.1:1554-1737 GCF_000499745.2 Eimeria mitis | reverse complement strand
AACCCTAAACCCTAAACCCTAAACCCTAAACCCTAAACCCTAAACCCTCAACCCTAAACCCTAAACCCTACTTGCAGAGACTGAAAGGGGGCATCAACGCCGAAGCGCATCGCCATCAGCTCCCCCAGCAGAAGCTCTGCCTCCTCGTGCGGCGTCAAAAAAGTCTTGGCGTCGTCGCTGTAC
>NW_013570276.1:883-1454 GCF_000499745.2 Eimeria mitis | reverse complement strand
CTACTTGCAGAGACTGAAAGGGGGCATCAACGCCGAAGCGCATCGCCATCAGCTCCCCCAGCAGAAGCTCCGCCTCCTCGTGCGGCGTCAAAAAAGTCTTGGCGTCGTCGCTGTGCATAAACCCTAAACCCTAATAAACCCTAAACCCTAATAAACCCTAAACCCTAATAAACCCTAAACCCTAATAAACCCTAAACCCTAAACCCTTGAACATCATCCTCTAGGCACAAATTTCAACGCCACTTTCTCGCAGTGTTTCTCTCTTGTGCGAACCCCAAACCACAAACCCTAAACCCTAATAAACCCTAAACCCTAATAAACCCTAAACCCTAAACCCTAAACCCTACCTGCCGAGAAAGAACTCGCTGCATCTGAACCTAAAAGCAGAATATTTATTAGTGATAGATTTCTTGGTGCCGCCTGCTTCCTCTAGCAGCAGCAGCAGCCGCTGGGGGTCCCCCCAAACCACCAAACCCCTAAACCCTAAACCCTCGTTTTCTCTCTCTGCCTCGTACCCTGAAACCCCCAGCGGTGCTGCGTCAAGCACAGGGTGCCCCTTAAGCTTACACAA
>NW_013570275.1:7844-8590 GCF_000499745.2 Eimeria mitis | reverse complement strand
CAGCAGCAGCAGCAGCAGCAGCAGCAGCAGCAGCAGCAGCAGCAGCAGCAGCAGCAGCAGCAGCAGTTGTAGGAGCAGCAGCAGCAGCAGTTGCAGCAGCAGCAGTAGCAGGGGCATTAGTAGCAGCAGCGGCAGCAGCAGCAGCAGTTGCAGCAGCAGCAGTAGCAGGGGCATAGGCAGCAGCAACAGCAGCAGCAGCAACAGCAGCAGCAGCAGCAGTTGCAGCAGCAGCAGCATAAGTTGCAGCAGCAGCAGTAGCAGAAGCAGCAACAGCAGCAGCAGAAGTGGCAGCAGCAGACATAGATAAACAGAGACAAGAGGAGACAAAAGAAGAGACAGAAGGAAAAGAGAAGGAGACAGAAGAAGAGACAAAAGAAAAAGAAGAGACAAAAAAGAGACAAAAGAGGAGACAGAAGAAAAAGAAGAAGAGACAGAAGAAAAAGGAGACAGAAGAAGAGACAGAAGAAAAAGAAAAGGAGACAAAAGAAAAGAAAAGGAGACAGAAGAAAAGGAGACAGAAGAAAAGGAGACAGAAGAAGAAAAGGAGACAAAAGAAAAAGAAAAGGAGACAGAAGAAAAGAAAAGGAGACAGTCGACGTACCTGGTTGTAGGTGGCAATGGAGCGCGGTGATGCGGCTGTGAGGATAGAGTTTGGGGCTGCATGCGTTTTGTTGTTTTTTTGCTTCAGATACATGCATGCTTATTTCTAGCTTGTCTTTTATCGTTATTATGTGTAGAGAACTGAT
>NW_013570275.1:6211-7819 GCF_000499745.2 Eimeria mitis | reverse complement strand
TATATATATATATATATATATATATATATATATATATATATATATATATATGTATGTATGTATGTATAATATAGGGAGAGAGACAGAGAGAGAGAGACAGAGGGCGGGGAAAGGAGACAGAAAGGAGACAGAAGGAGACAAAAGGAGACAAAATGAGACAAAAGGAGACAGTTGAGGAGACAGCAGAGGAGACAAAAGAAGAAAGAAAAGAAGAAAGAAAAGGAGACAGAAAAGGGGACAGTTGAGGAGACAAAAAAGGAGATAAAAGGAGACAAAAGAAGTGAGAAAAGAAGAAAGAAAAGGAGACCAAAGGAGACAGAAAAGGAGACAAAAAAGGAGACAAAAATGGAGACAGTTGAGGAGACAGCAGAGGAGACAAAAGAAGAGAGAAAAGAAGAAAGAAAAGGAGACAAAAGGAGACAAAAAAAGAGACAAAAGGAGACAAAAAAGGAGACAAAAAAGGAGACAAAAGGAGACAGTTGAGGGGAGGGACCTGGGTTGCTCGAGAACGAGTTTTGTGTTGTGGGTCATAGAGTCCAGCTCGTCAGGGGGGAAACCAAACCTAAAAAAAAATAAATAAATAAATAAAAATAAATAAATAAATAAATAAATAAATAAATAAAGTTAATGTTATAAGTAGCATTTGTTTGCTTAGTGAGGTTTGGTGATATATAAAAAGAAAAGGAGACAGAAATAGAAAGAGGGAGACAGGAGACAGACTGAGAAAGAGACAAAGAAAGAGACAAAAAAGGAGACAGAGAAAGAGGCAGAGAAAGAAACAAAGAAAAAGACAAAATATAAGAGACAGAAGAAAGGAGACAGAAGAAAGGAGACAAAAGAAGGGAGACAGAAGAGACAGAAAGAATGAGAGAGAAGAAAGGCGACAGAAAGAGACAGAAAAGGGGAGACAGAAAAGGAGACAGAAAAGGAGACAGAAGAAAGGAGACAGAAAAGGAGACAGAAAGGGAGACAGAAGAAAGGAAACAGAAGAAAGGAGACAGAAGAAAGGAGACAGAAAAAAGGAGACAGAAAAACGGAGACAGAAGAAAGGAGACAGAAGCGTGGAGACAGAAAAGGAGACAGAAAAGGAGACAGTAGAAGACAAGCAGTGTGGGGTGTATAGGCAGCTAGAGACAGAAGAAAGGAGACAGAAGAAAGAAGACAGAAGAAAGGAGACAGTAGAGAGGAGACAGAAAAGGAGACAGAAAAAAGGAGACTAAAAAGGAGACAGAAGAAAGGAGACACAAAAAAGGAGACAGAAAAAGGGAGACAGAAAAGGAGACAGTATAGAAGACAAGCAGTGTGGGGTGTATAGGCAGCTAGGAGACAGAAGAAAGGAGACAGAAAAGGAGACAGTAGAAGACAAGCAGTGTGGGGTGTATAGGCAGCTAACCAGTCCTTGAGGTCTATAGAATGCATCTTTATAACCCCCAACTCATCCGATATTATTTTGTCTGGGTTTTTATACATGCAACACAAAAGGAGACAAATAAAAAGGAGACAAATAAAAAAAGAGACAAATAAAAAAGAAACAAATATGAAAGGAGACAAATAAAAAAGGAGACAATAAAAACAACAACCCCACCCTCACCCCAAAACAAAAAAAAC
>NW_013570275.1:5062-5188 GCF_000499745.2 Eimeria mitis | reverse complement strand
ATATATATATATATATATATATATATATATATATATATATATATATATGTATGTATATGTATATGTATATATATATATATATATATTTTTATATATAGATAATAAGTTAATATAAATTTATATATA
>NW_013570275.1:1950-2322 GCF_000499745.2 Eimeria mitis | reverse complement strand
TTGCCTAAGCACCAACAGGGGTGCTGTCTGTGTGATTGACATCTGCTTACTAGCTAGCTAGCTAGCTAGCTAGCCAGGCAGCAAACTGAGCATCTATGCAGCCAGCTAGCTAGCTCATAAGTACGAGCTTTGTTCGACTTTCGACGCTATCTAACCACCCAGCTACCTGCCTAGCTAGCCAGCTAGCTAGCCAGCCAGCCAGCCAGCTAGCTAGCTAGCTAGCTAGCTAGCTAGCCATTCGTCAGCTAGCTGCTTACAGTAGGGCACGAGAGCCAGGTCCAGACGCAGGGGGTGGCAAGGCAGCAGCATGCGGGAGCTCCCCTCCTCAGCAGCCAGCGGCGGCCGCCCGGCTGTGGGGGTCACAGCTATCGC
>NW_013570275.1:1611-1850 GCF_000499745.2 Eimeria mitis | reverse complement strand
CCCTCCATGCATGCAAAACAGCCCCGCAACGACCAGCTACACTGCAGACAGCTAGCTAGGAGCAACGAGGTAGCTAGCCAGCTAGCGATGCTCTCGGCCCGCCTGTGGGGTCAGCACGAACGCTAGCTAGCTAGCTAGCTAGCTAGCTAGCCATACAGCTAGTTAGCTAGCTAGCCAGACAGCTAGCTAGCTAGCCAGGCAGCTAGCCAGCTAGCCATACAGCTAGCTAGCTAGCCAGG
>NW_013570275.1:0-291 GCF_000499745.2 Eimeria mitis | reverse complement strand
ATATATATATATATATATATATATATATATATATATATATATATATATATATATATATATATTTATATAGACAAAGAAAGATAGAGAGACAGAGACAGAACCAAATGAAGAAATACACGAAAGACAAAGAGAAGAGACAAAACAAGAAAAAAAACAAAACCAAAACAAAACAAATAAATAAAAAATAAAAAATAAAAAAACAAAAAAAAATAAAAAAAAATAAAAAAAAAAAAACTGACGTTGCTGTTTGTATTGCTGTTCTTCTTCTCTCCTCTAACACGGATGCTTCTG
>NW_013570274.1:8351-10067 GCF_000499745.2 Eimeria mitis | reverse complement strand
ACAATGGTGTGCAGCAGGTTGCGAGAAGATATAACCCCCCAGTGCGGCATCAGCAGCAGCAGCTGCAGCCGCTCAACGCAGCCTAGAGGCTTCGGTGGCAGCTGCTGCTGCTGCAGATATACCCGGTGCTGCTGCAGCAGCTGCATATCCAGCAGCACGAGAGCAGCACGACGAACAGCAGCAACAGAAGACTGAGTAGCCTGCAGCAGCGCATGCAGCAGCGGGACTGGCAGCAGCTGCGACTCATCTACTGCAGCAGCACCACCACAGCTTCCTCCTGCTGCTGATCCACCAGCAGCAGCAGAATTTGCTGCTGCTGCTGCTGCAGCAGCAGCAGCAGCAGGATGTGCTGCTGCATCCGCGGACTGTTCATTCTTGACGTGGTGGTGCAGCGGCGCAGCAGGAAGAGGAGCAGCAGCAGCAGCTGGTGCTGCTGCTGCTCCAGCAGGAGCAGCAGCAGCAGCAGCACCTGCTGCAGCAGCAGCAGGAATGTGAGTATGCTTGATGAAGTCTGCTGCTCTAGAAGGGGGAGCAGCAGCAAAGACAACAGCAAGCCACTGCAGCAGCAGCACAACCTCAGAGCTGCGGTGCATCGCGAGGGGGGAGAGGGCCCCCAGCAGCAGCTGCAGCTCCTCCACAGTAAACAANGCTGCTGCTGCTGCTGCTGCTGCTGCTGCTGCTGCTGCAGCAGCAGCTTTCATTCTCTGTTTCATACACCCCCATGTCTCTTAGACTTTTATATAAAGTAGGTAGGCGCCGCAGCTGCTGCTTCTTGAGCTGCTGCTGCTGCGGTGGTGCTGCAGCAGCAAACGCACCCCATAGAGTTTCTTCCCAGTTGTGTAGCTGCTGCAGCTGCTGCTGCTGCTGCTCTTCTGTTGGTGGGTCTGCTGCTGCAGCAAAAGGGATACAGTATAAATCCTGCTCAGCAGCAGCACGAGTTTCTTCGTTGTCTATAGATATATCTTCTGCTGCTGCTGCTGCTGCTGCTGCTGCTGGATCTATGTCGCTGTATCTGTTGCTGCTGCTGCTGCTGCTGCTGAGACGCCGCTTGCTGCGCACCTGCTGCTCCGCCTCTGCATGCTCTCGTGCTGCAGCAGCAGCACGAGCAGCAGCTTCTGCTTCCTGTTCAAGCGCTTCTAATTCACTGCTGCTGCTGCTGCTGCTGCTGCTGCTGCTGCTGCTGCTGCTGTTTCTGTTTCTCCTTCTATTTATTTCGAGCCGCAGCAGCTGCAGCTCCTCTAGCTGCAGCAGGTCTCGTTGGTGCTGCTGCTGCTGTGCTGCGTAGCTGCTGCCTCTGCATGCGTTCCAGCTGGCCCCAGGTACAGCAGCAAGTCTAGCAACAGCAGCAGCAGCAGCAGCACGTCTCTTACAGCAACGACACCGCTGCTGCTGCTGCTGCTGCTGCTGCTGCTGCTGCTGCTGCTGCTGCTGCTGCTGCTGCTGCTGCTGCTGCTGCGGCTGAGCAAAGAAAGGACCCAGAGCCAGACGTGCTGCAGTGTCTAGACACCCCAACGCCAGGGGGTGCAGCGGGGAGCAGCAAGCAGCAAAGGCTCGGTGCAGCGACTGCAGCAGCGCAGCTTTTTCTGCTGCTGCATTCAGAGGAGCAGCAGCAGCAGCTGCTGCTGCTGCTGTTGCAGATGCGTCTCCTGCTGCTGCTGAGCCACGAGCACCCAAAATTAAATGAGATGAAGTGGACAGCAGAGTCGATAGCAGCAA
>NW_013570274.1:8161-8251 GCF_000499745.2 Eimeria mitis | reverse complement strand
CAGCAGCAGCAGCAGCAGCAGCTGCTGCTGCTGCTGCTGAGCCACGAGCACCCAAAATTAAATGAGATGAAGTGGACAGCAGAGTCGATA
>NW_013570274.1:7603-8061 GCF_000499745.2 Eimeria mitis | reverse complement strand
TGAGCCACGAGCACCCAAAATTAAATGAGATGAAGTGGACAGCAGAGTCGATAGCAGCAAAAAGCAACGCACTAGCGCTGTCTCCTCTGAACACAAACCCTAAACCCTAAACCCTAAACCCTAAACCACGGGAGATAAAGACTGTGTGTTATACCGAGCACCTAAACCCTAAACCCTAAACCATAAACCCTAAACTATGAACACTCGTAAACCCCTCCTTTTCAGCCTCTACAATACAGCAGAAGCAATCTAGGGTTTAGGGTTTAGGGTTTAGGGTTTAGGGTTTAGGGTTTACGCACGGAGCTGAGCGTCAGATACTGAGGGCCGTCTGTGTGAGATTGTTGCTGCTACCCCTCTGGCGATGTCTGCTGCAGCTTCGTGCAGCAGCGGGAACAGCAGCCGCAGGTGTACATACACCTCATCCTGCTGCTGCTGCTGCTGCTGCTGCTGCTGCTGCT
>NW_013570274.1:7255-7503 GCF_000499745.2 Eimeria mitis | reverse complement strand
ATCAGCCCCCGCAACAGAGCCACCGCTGCTGCCATTCTCACCTGCACCACAAACCCTAAACCCTAAACCCTAAACCCTAAACCCTCGATCCAGCTCAAAGCCAAGCACCCACAAACCCTTATATATAAACTCCAATCCCCAAACCCTAAACCCTAAACCCTAAACCCTCACCGGAACGCTTATAATTTCACAGCCCTCCCCTGGCAGCAGCAAACGCTCTTTAGGGTTCGAGAGAGACCGCAACCCTG
>NW_013570274.1:4567-7155 GCF_000499745.2 Eimeria mitis | reverse complement strand
CACCCTAAACCCTCACCGGAACACTTATAATTTCACAGCCCTCCCCTGGCAGCAGCAAACGCTCTTTAGGGTTCGAGAGAGACCGCAACCCTGCAGCACAAACCCTAAACCCTAAACCCTAAACCCTAATCCCTAAACCCTCGTTTCAGAGTTTCTGTACTGCAGTGGGTTCTCTCTTTAGCTGTTGAGGGTTTATGATGGTTGCAGGTTATGGCTGAGGGTTTAGGGTTGCGAAACCCTAAACCCTAAACCCTAAACCCTAGAAGGGTTTAGCGGTTTACATGTGTACTACGTATTAGGAAATCACAAGCCAGGCATGCAGGGTTTAATCCTAAATTAGGGTTTAGGGTTTAGGGTTTAGGGTTTNTTAGGGTTTAGGGTTTAGGGTTTAGGGTTTGGGGGTCTAACCCGTTGCGATGGCTGCAACGATTCGCTCATAGAGAAGGTCTTCAGGGTTTAGGTGCTGCGCAGGGGGCAAGCTCCACCAGTTGCTGCTGCTGCTGCTGCTGCTGCTGCTGCTGCTGCTGTTGCTGCTGCTGCTGCTGCTGCTGCGCCAAGCAGCAAAGGCCTTGGATCCAGCAGCAGCAGCAGCAAGATAGGCTGCTGAGGGACGGTGCAGCAGCACCAGCTTTGCTGCTAGGTGCTGCAGCGAGCAGCAAACCCTCGCGTTGCTGCTGCTGCAGCAGCTACCCAGCAGCAGCACGACATTACGTAGCCCCCCACGCCAGCTACACATCGGGGGTTCTATGCTGCTGCTGCTGCTGCTGCTGCTGCTGCTGCTGCTGCTGCTGCTGGGGCTGGCGCTGCAGCAGCTGCTGCTGCTGCTGCAGCTGCTGCAGGTACAGTTTACACCCCTATTCTCAACAGCAACATGTGCTGCTGCCAGAGCCACCAGCAGCTGCTGCTGCTGCTGCGGCTGCTGCTGCTGCTCCTGAGCAGCATGCAGCTCAACCAAAGGCAGCTGCTGCTGCCCTGCTGCTGCAACTGCTGCTGATGCGGGCTCCGTGTACGCCTGCAACACCACAAACCCTAAACCCTAAACCCTAAACCCTAGACCTTGAACCCCAAACCCTAAACCCTAAACCCTCTAAACCCTAAACCCTAAACCCTAAACCCTAAACCCTCGTAACTTGCCTGCTGACAGAGCCTTGAAACGAGCTGCAGCGGCAGCGGTGTTTGGGGGTGTAGCTGCAGCAGCAGCGCGAGCTTCGGCAGAGCAGCAACAGCACCAGCAGCAGCAGCACCTGCTGCTGCTGGGTCTTTAGGGTTTGTTGCTAAGCAGCGCAGCAGCAGCAGCATAACGAGATTACATTCCGTGCTGCTGCTGCACCAGTCTTGCTGCTGCAGCTGCTGCTGCATGTCTATGTGTAGCTGCTGCGCTATTGCTGCGCTGCTGTCGTATACTAACTGACTCATATGCTGCAGCAGCCGCAGCTCCCTCTGCTGCTGCTGCTGTTGCTGCTGCTGCTGCTGCGGCTGCTGCTGCTGCTGTTGCTGCTGCTGCTGCTGCTGCTGCTGCTGGTTCTCCAGCTGCTCTCTGCACAGAGCTAATGCAGCAGGAAGGTCTACAAGGATATCGTCTTGCTGTTGCTGCTGCTGCTGCTGCTGCTGTTGCTGCTGCTGCTGCTGCTGGCCACCTTCAAGCCTGCGGCGCTTCTCTGCTGCTTCTACTGCAGCAGCTATGTTGCTGCTGCTGCTGCGTTTGCTGCTGCTCAGCAGCTGCAGCAGCACAGCCCTTCTCTCCCAGGTGATGAAAATATCTAGGATTTCGAGTACGTGTTTTTTTCCATCAGTTTTTGCTGCTGCTGCGTTGCTGCTGCTGCTGCTGCTGCTGCTGCTGCTGACATGCAGCAGCTGCTGTGCTGCACCCAGCAGCAACGCAGACACAGATCGACGATAAAAAAACAAAAGCTGCTCGTGCTGCTGCGCCAGCCGCAGAAACTGCAGCAGCGGGATATCTCCAGAAGCTCGCAGCAGCAAACGCAGCCAAGCGGGGGCCATACGTACGTTGCTGCTGCTGCTGCTGCTGCTCATGCTGCTCATGCTGCTGTTGCTGCTGCTGCTGCTGCTGTTGTTGTTGCTGCCGGGATCAAGCTGCAGCGGCAGCAGCATTGAAGGGAGAGAGATTAGCTGCTGCAGCAGCAAACCAGCAGCACGCCGCAGCAGCTGCGGCCGCGGGGATGCCTGACACGAGAGAGCTTGCTGCAGCAGCAGCAGCGGCAGCCGCTGCTGCTGCAGCTCCAGGTGTCTAGACACCTCAGCCAGCAGCAGCACAGCCATGTGCTGCACTGCTATGCTGTCGCCTTGACACTGCATGCACAAAACCCTAAACCCTAAACCCTCAACCCTAAACCCTAGACCCTAGACCCTAAACCCTAAACCCTAGACCCTAGACCCTAAACCCTAAACCCTAATCCGGGTTCAGGCCTAGCACCGCAGAACCCCGCCGAAACAGCAGTCGCAAACCCTACCCTCCACCCACTAAACCCTAAACCCTAAACCCTAAACCCTAAACCCTAAACCCTCGCTCACCGCTGTGCGCCAGGCAAAAGCAACGAGCTGCTGCCTTGCTTTGGTGTCGTACAGCA
>NW_013570274.1:4162-4311 GCF_000499745.2 Eimeria mitis | reverse complement strand
GCAGCGGCACAGACACCCGCACTGTCTCCAGAAAAGCCATGCTGCAGCAGCAACAGCAGCAGCAGCAGCAACAGCAGCAGCAGCAGCAGCAGCAGCAGCAGCAGGAGCAGCATCAGGAGCAGCAGCAGCAGCAGCAACAACAGCAGCAG
>NW_013570274.1:3884-4062 GCF_000499745.2 Eimeria mitis | reverse complement strand
GCAGCAGCAACAGCAGCAGCAGCAGCAGCAGCAGCAGCAGCAGCAGCAGCAACAGCAACAGCAGCAGCAGCAGCAACGGGTATAACAGAGAATGATGATACAAAATACCCTAAACCCTAAACCCTAAACCCTTAACAGCAAAATACACAGCAGCAGCAAACGATGTTAGCTGATGACA
>NW_013570274.1:233-3216 GCF_000499745.2 Eimeria mitis | reverse complement strand
TCACGCAGCACCGGCTGCACCAGCAGCTCGATGACCATGGAGAGCTGCAGCGCCTTGACGGGTGCAGCAGCAGGTGTTGATGATGATGCTGCTGCTGTTGCTGCTGCTGATACTGCAGCAACCTCCAGCTCGGCAAAGGAGGTCATCAGCAGCCGCTGCTTCTGTCGCAGCAGCAGCTGCGGCAGTATCTGCTGCTGCAGCAGCAACGGTATGAATGAGAATCTATAAACTGTGCTGCCTATGCTGCAGCAGCGAACGAGAGAACGAATAACAGCAAGGGTTTGCTGCTGCATCTGCTGCTGCTGCTGCTGCATCAGCTCAACAAAAGCTTCCGGTGTCATCGCAACCTCTTCATCTGTCTGCTGCTCTTTCTCCCCCTCCCCCTCCTGCTGCTGCTGCTGCTGCTGCTGCTGCTGCTGCTGCTGCTGGTCGTTGTCTTGGTCTTGCTGCGGCTGCTGCTGCACCGCCCGCTGCTGCTGCCGCTGCAGCCACCCCAGCAGATATGCATCTGTCTTTCCCCTGAGCTGCCTAGACACCCCAAAATGAAGGAAAGCAGTTAGCTGCTTCGCCTGCAGCAGCAGCTCTTCTCTATCTGTTTCTTGCAGCTGGTGATCTTCTGCTGCAGCAAGTGCTGCTGCTGCTGCTGCTGCTGTTCTCTCTGAACCAGATGCACCACTTGCTGCTGCTGCTGCTGCTGCTGCTGCTGCTGCTCGTGCTGCAGACACAGCCTGCTGAGAAACAGATGAGACACCGTCAGAAACAGCATCGAGATATTCACAAAACAACTCAACAAGGGGTTGATGCAGCTGCTGCAGCTGCTGCTGCTGCTGCTGCAGCCGCTGCTGCTGCTGCTGCTGCTGCTGCTGCAGGCTTGAACACATCAAAAAATCTATAAATATTAAATCCGGGTGAGCTTGCTGCAGCGCGTAGCATACTTTTGTTGCTGCTACAGCAGCAAAACGCAAACTCTCGCTGCTGCTGCTGCTGCTGCTGCTGCTGCTGCTGCTGCTGCTGCCGCTCGTCCAGCTATCTAATTCATACCGCAGCGCCAGCTTCATCTCGGGCAGCATACGCAGCACAGCCAGCCTGCAGCAGCAGCAGCAGCAGCAACAAACACAGCAGCAGCAGCAAATACAGCAGCAGCAAATACAGCGGCAGCAGCAGCAAGTACAGCAGCAGCAGCAGCCGATGCCGCAGCAGCAGCAACAGCAGCAACAGCAGCAGCAGCAGCAGCAGCAGCAAACACTAACCGTAAAGGCCGAGCGGAGGTAATTTGTAAGTGCTGCAGCAGCACCTCAAGGAATGCCTCTCTCACGCTGCAGTACTGCAGTGTATGCTGCTGCTGCTGCTGCTGCTGCTGCTGCTGCTGCAGCATAATATGCCCCTCCTCTGATAGAAGAGGCAGCAGCAAAGCAGCAGCAGCAGCAGCAGGAAACCTATTAAACAAAGAGCTTAGTGGTGCTGCATACAACGGAGACTGCAGCGCCAGCAGCCGCTGCAGCAGCTGCTGCTGCGGGTCCGTGCTGCAGCTGCTGCTGCAGCTGCTGCTGCTGCTGCTGCTGCTGCTGCAAGGCAGCAGCAAAGACAGCAGCAGCTGCTGCAGCCCCTCCGTCGACGGCATAAACGCTAGCGCTGCTATGCATGCTGCTGCTGGCCGCCACACCTGAAAAAATACAAAACCCTAAACCCTAAACCCTAAACCCTAAACTCTAAACCCTAAACCCTAAACCCTCAATTCCAACCCCCCGACCCCAAACCCCAAACCCTAAACCCTAAACCCTGAGTAGACCTATAAACCCTAAACCCTAAACCCTAAACCCTAAACCCTCACCAGGATATTTGAGGAGGCAGCAATCCCTTCGGGTGCAGCGATATGAAGGAAGCGTACTGCTGCAGTGCTGCTGCTGCTGCTGCTGCTGCTGCTGCCGCAGCAAGCAACAGCAGAAGAGTAGCAGCCTTCGACAGCAGCAACAGCAAATGTATGCCGCAGCAGCTGCTGCAGCAGCTGCTGCAGCAACGGCCTCCTCTCACTGCATGCGCTAGGGTTTAGGTGCAGCAGCCTAGCAACCCCCTGCAGCAGCCCCACGAGATAGTTTTCTGCTGGGGTTAGAGCAGCACCAACACGTTCTGCTGCTGCTGCTGCTGCTGCTGCTATAGGGTCTGCTGCTGCTGCTGCTGTTGCTGCTACAGCAGCAGCCAGCTGCTGCTCCACAGCAGGCCATACAATATCCTCCAGTGCTGCAGCAACTAATCTTCCTCTGCTGCTGCTGTTGCTGCTGCTGCTGCTGTCGTTGCTGCTGCTGTCCCTGCTGCTGCTGCTGCCGTTGCTGCTGCTGCCGTTGCTGCTGCCGTCGCTGCTGCTGCTGTCGCTGCTGCTGCAGTTGCTCTCGTGCTTCAGCAGCACCTTTAGCGCATGCATTGCGGCGCGAGACAGATCCTCAAACGGAAGAAACAGGCAGCTGCAGCAGCAGCAGCAGAAGCAGCAGCAGCAGCAGCAGCAGCAGAAGCAAAACACAAAAAGCATGAATAAACATTTCTCTATACATGTTGCTGCAACTGCTGCTCTTACTAGTGCTGCTGTCGCTACCCTTGTTATTGCTGCTGCTGCTACTCCTGTTACTGCTGCTGCTGCTGCTGCTGCTGTTGCTGCTGCTGCTGCTGCTGCTGCTGCTGCTGCTTACTTTGCTATACCGACGACACAGTGCTGCAGCGCGGGGGCCATGGGGGGCGCCGAAGAAATAACGAAGGGGACGTTGGCTTCAGCAGCAGCAGCAGCAGCTGCTGCTGCTGTTGCTGCTGCATTGAGAGAGCTGCTGCTGCTGGGGTTAAGACCCGGGCCCGCTACATGCGCAGCAGCAGCAGGCTGGTCTTTGCGTGCTGCATGCAGCAGCTGCTGCAGCGGCAGCCGCGGCAGCAGCAGCAGCTGCTGCCAGTCCTCGTGCAGCACAGCTAGCTTCAGGAACCGGATCGCCAGCAGCAAAGC
>NW_013570274.1:0-133 GCF_000499745.2 Eimeria mitis | reverse complement strand
CAGCTGCTGCCAGTCCTCGTGCAGCACAGCTAGCTTCAGGAACCGGATCGCCAGCAGCAAAGTTTTTTTTTGTTGGTGTTGCTGCAGCTGGTGTTGCTGCTGCTCCTGCTGCTGCTCCTGCATGCCCTGCTGC
>NW_013570273.1:18339-25839 GCF_000499745.2 Eimeria mitis | reverse complement strand
AAATGACGTTTGAGACAGCCAGGTGTAGGCGCAGCTTCCTAACTATACACAGCAGCAACTTCAGCACCTTCAAGGCAAAGCAGCAGCAGCAGCAGCAGCAGCAGCAGCAGCAGCAGCAGCAGCAGCAGCAGAAGCAAGAGCAGCAGGAAGAGCAGCAGGAAGAGCAGCAGCAAGAGCAGCAGGAAGAGCAGCAGGATGACCAGCAGCAGGAACAAGAGGACGACGAAGCCCTTCTGCTGCAGCCAGCTCTCTGCCCCTTCGCGGACCCCGCTGTGCGTGCTGCTGTGGCAGCTGTACGTACACCTGAATTGGCGCCGCTGCTGCGTCAGAAGCTGCAGCAGCGGCGTGCTGCAGTAAACATGACTTCGTGGGTGGCTGTCGGCTGCTGCGTCGCTCCGCTACAGCAGCAGCAGCAGCAGCAGCAGCAGCAGCAGCGACAGCGGGGGAGACACAGGCAGCAGAGTATCCTGCGTAGGCAGCTTTGGCTGCAGCAGCAAGGGATAGCAAGCGACGGCAGCAGCACGTGGTGTACGTACACCCCAGTTGCAGCAATACGAGTGGAGAGGGTTGCAGTATGCCTCGATGACTACAGAAGAGCAGCAGCAGCAGCAACAGCAGCAGCAATCCTGCTGCTGCCGCCGCCGCGAACCACCCATCATACCCTACAGCTGCGCATGCAGTCGTTGCAGGTGCTGCTGTTTGGAGACGACATGCAGCAGCGACAGCAGCAGCAGCAGCAGCAGCAGCAACGGCTTCTGCTGCAGGACAGACACGTGGTGCGGCAGCATCTAATGCGGCTGCGCAAGACCCATCCAGAGCTCTTCGGGTGTACGGCCAGTTCTGCTGCTGCTGCTGCTGCTGCCGCTGCAGCAGAGCAGCCTGTGCTGCTGCTCTCCTCAGACCAGGTGGACCTACACTTCGCTTCCTTCATTCTGACTGCAACAAAGTCTTTGCAGTGCCCCTCGAGCAGCAGCAACAGCAGCAGCAGCAGCAGCAGCAGCAGCAGCACTGGGGACGGGGAGGCTGAACATGTGCGCCGGCTGATGCTCCAGCCACAGAACGTTACAATACGCTTTGCACAAAGCGCAGCAGCAGCAGCAGCAGCAGCAACTGCAGCAGCAGCATGGGCCCACAAAGTGTTCGGCCCGGATGAGGCGGTGGCTTTTGCTGCTGCTGCTGCTGCTATATACAAAGAGCACACCGCATGCAGCCGCTATAGAGAAACCTGCAGCAGCAGCAGCAGCCCACGCAGCAGCACCAGTCCGACAAGCAGCAGCAGGATGCAGCAGCAGCAGAAGCAACCACGCAAGCTGCAGCTGCAACTCGAAGTCAGTTTGTTAAAAGACCTGCAGCTGGAGTTCGCCCTGGAGGGCCTCTTGCTGCTGCGGCTGCTGCTGCCCGCGCTGCACTTGGGCACGGCTGTCAGGTATCAAGCAGCAGCAGCAGCAGCAGCAGCAGCAGCAGCAACTGCAACGGAAGCAGAAGGTGCGGATGCGCAGACACCTGGCGGATCACCTCTCCTGAGCAACGATTCATCAAAGGAAGCAGCAGCAGCAGCAGCAGCAGGAGCAGCAACACCTGCTGCGAGCAGCAGCTGCCTCCTCCCGCAGCTGCTGTCGGCGGACTGCTTGCTGCAACTGAGGCGCGGGCTTTGCTGCCTGGTATACGGGCTGACACCAGCAGGTACACCGTCTGCTGCAGCAGCAGCAGCAGCTGCTGCTGCTGCTGATGCTGCTTCTCAGCCGCTGCTGCAGTTGGCTCAAGTCTTTGCGAGAGTAAACGTCTTTTTCCAGCAGCAGCAGCAGCAGCAGCAGGAGCAGCAGCAGCACCACCAAGCAGAGGAGGAGGAGCAGCAGCAACTGAAGGTGGATGCGCAGATGTTTGTCAGGGGCATCGACGATGATGGGCAGCAGCAGCAGCAGCAGCAGCAGTATGAGCAGCGAGCGAGGGACCAGAAGCGTAGCCCCACACATAGTTGGGGGAGACAACACGCGCAGCAGCAGCAGCAGCAGCAGCAGCAGCTCTCACTCAACCTAACCCCGCAACACATTATCCTGCTGCTGCAGCTGCTGTTTGGCAGCAGCAGCGGCGGGCCTTGGCCTGGCAACCTTACTCCTGCTGCAGCAGAGCAGCAGCAGCATCAGGATGAAGAGCAGCAGCAGCAGCACGGAGACGAAGAGGAGCAGCAGCAGCAGCAGCAGCAGCAGAGCAGCCGGTTCGTTGCAGTGTACAGACAGCTCCGGCAGCAAGCCGACATCCTCTTCAAGCTGAGAGCAGCAGCACGAGACCTTCACCTCAGAGTTAACTTCGCCCGCTGCAGTCTTGCTGCTGCTGAGCTGCACGATCTGCTGCTGCTGCGGCGACAGCCCGCTGTGGCGCCTGCGAGCAGCAGCAGCCCGAGGGGGCGCAGCTACGGCAGCGGCAGCAGTAGGTACCGCAGCGCAGCAGCACGAGCAGCAGCAGCAGCAGCTGCTGCTGCTGCTGCTGCTGATGCAGCCGTTGGTGCATCACCAGCAGCAGCCGTCGCCACAGGCTATCAGCAGCAAGGCAGTGGGGCTTCAGAAGAGCTGTGGGCGCAACAGAAGCAGCAGCAGCAACAGCAGCAGCAGCAGCAGCAGCAGCAGCAGCAGCATCACAAGAGCGGAGGCCCAGTAGAGCTGCTGCGCAAAGGCTTCGCCAGCCTCCGTAACAAGCCCTCAACAGAATGGGGGGGACTGACAGACAGCAGCAGCAGCGGGAGCGAGTATTTTGCTGCAGCAGGCAGCAGCAGCACGAAGACACGCTCGCACGGGCATCATCATCAGCAGCAGCGGAGGCTGCTGCTGCAGGGGGATCTATGGAAAAGTGTTTCGTGGGACTACCGACCGGGCGGGCAGCAGCGGCAGCAGCAGAAGCAGCAGCAGCAGCAGCAGCAGCAGCAGCAGCGAAAGCAGCACCGGCTCGGGCGCGAGGTGTCAATGCAGCTGCAGCAGCAGGGGTTGTGGTTTGAGGGGCTGCATACGTGGTCTGGTGAGGGCAGAGGGGGAGGCTTGCTGCAGGAGGAGTGGGGCAGCAGCAGCAACCTCAGCAGCAGCAACAGCAGCAGCAACTTGAGCAGCAGCGATGCATTCTGCTGCTCCTCAGACTCGGCCCCCTCCGCAGCAGAGGCAACGAAGCCAGAAGTACCCGCTAAGGAGGAAAAAGCTGCAGCAGCAGCAACAGCAGCAGCAGCAGCAGCAGCAAAAGCAGCAGCAGCAGCAACTCCTGTCTGCACTTCTGCTGATGTCCTAGAAGACATAAAGCTGAACCAGATGAGACAGAGTGTTGTGCTGCTGCGGCATTTGCTGCTGTGCTTCGAGTGCGACGACTTGCCCCTGAGCTGCAGCAGCAGCAGCAGCAGCAGCAGCCGCAGGCAGCGGGCCTATGCTGGCTGGTATCTGCACGCACAGCAGCGCCAAGCAGAGCAGCAGCAGCAGCAGCAGCAGCAGCAGCAATTCGGTGCTGCTGTTTGCCGCCTGTGGGGCATACAACTCCCCCCCTGTCTCCCGCTGCCCTCTCCGCACTTGCTGCCGCTGCTGCGCATTCCTGGTGTTCGTGTAGAGCGACAGAAACTCCCGCAGCAGCAGCAGCAGCAGCAGCAGCAGCAGCAGCAGAAGGACCCTTCCCAAGCTGCGTGCATGCTGCTGCACTGTCCCTTCGTGCTGCTCTCCCCCACAACTCTCGCCCTCGTCTTCAGGTGTATAGACAGCGCAGATGCAGCACGGCAGCAACTGGAGCCGTACTTGCAGCAGCTGCTGCCATCGAAGAATCCGCAGCAGAACCCGCAGCAGCCACAGCAGCAGCAGCAGCAGCAGCAGCAGCAGCAGCAGCAGAACACACGCCGCCGCAAGCGGCATCTGCAGCAGCAGCAGCGACAGATGTCTTATGGTGCAATTGACTTAACACTGAGGTGTATATACCCCCAGGTAAGCCTACACTATATTGAGCTGCAGCGGGGGCAGCAGCAGCAGCTGCTGCAGGAGATAGCTGCGCCCCCGATCAACCACAGCCGCAGCAGCAACATAAGCAACCGCGCAGCAGCAGCAGCACCAGCACCTGCTGCTGCTGCTGCAGCAGGAGATATTCTTTATGCGGAGACAGCAGACAGCTGCAGCGCAGCAGGGAGATGCTGCCAGATTTCAGCAGCAATGGCTGTGAACCCGCTGCCGCTGCTGCAGCAGCACTCGCGGCTGGTGGAGGTTATGTGGGCAGACAACAACAAGATAGCAGCAGCAGCAGCACCAGCACCAGCAGCAGCAGCAGCAACAGCAGCAGCAGCAGCAGCAGCAGAGGGAGATGCTAGTGCAGCCGAGGGCTCAGAGATGCCCCACAGCTGCCGGGGGCAGCAGCCCTGTGCTGCTGCTGCTGCAGCACGACATGCTGCGTGGACAGCAGCAGCAGAAGCAGCAGCCCAAAGACCCCGCAGCAACCACCAAAAACTCAGCAGCAGCAGAAGCAGCAGCAGAAGCAACAGCAGCAAACCTCACGGGGGATCATCGGACTCATGCGGGGCCTCCTCTGCAGCAAGACATACACCGCAGCTGCGTGGTGTCTGCGGCTGCTGCTGCCGCGCTGCTGCAGAAGCAGGCTCAGGGGGGGCTGGGACAGCAGCAACAGCAGCAGCAGCAGCAGCAGCAGATCCGGCTGTGTTGCCATCGCTGCTGCTGCTGCCGCTGCCTGACCCTGACCCTGCTCTGTGTGCCCCTATAGAGCTCATCCAGCACACGTACAGCAGCAGCAGCAGCAGCGACTTGCGCTATGCTCTTTCAGGTGTACAGACAGCTCAGTTTGTGTTTTCTACTCCCCTGGCTGTTGCTAAGGCCAGGCTGGAGGTTGCTGCTGAGGCCGTAGCTGCTGCTCCTGCAGCGGGACGGAGGAAGCAGCAGCAGCAGCAGCAAGTGCAGCAGCAGCAGCAAGTGCAGCAGCAGCAGCAGCAGCAAGTGCAGCAACAGCTGCTGCAGCAGCACTTGCTGCTGGTTGATCTGGTTTGTCGTGTGGGGCCCGTGTGCGGCTCTGTCGGCGCTCTTCACGTGGCTGGGCTGCTGTGGCACTTGCCGCTGGCTGCTGCTGCTGCACCTCCGTCTGCTGCTGCTGCTGCTGCAGCACGGCAGCGCAACAAAGGCGACACGCACAGCAGCAGCAGCAGCAGCAGCAGCAGCAGCAGCAAAAGCCCTGCACGCTACTTCCTCCCCGACCAGCTCGCGGCCGTCTGTCTCACCAGCAGCGACAGCGAACACCCAGCGACCCCTCTTGCTGCTGCTGCTGCAGCAGCACCAGCCACAGCCCCCCCATCACCTGTTGCAGCAACAGGAGGTCGTGCGTTGCCAGGGCCCAGCAGCAGCAGCAGCAGCAGCAGCAAGTGCAGCAGCAGCAGGATGGGCAACGATTGTGGCACGCATCAGCAGCAGCAGGAGGCGCAAGCGAAAGGTGTATGGGGGGATCCAAGCAACAGCAGCAGCAGCAGCAGCAGCAGCAGCAGTTCAAGTTCTGCTGCAGTGTCTCAGCTGCTGCGCCCCGTTCTATGTATAAAAGATGTGTGCTGTATACTTGCTCTGTCTCTCCCGCAGCTCGGCTGCAGCTGCAAGCTGCTCTGCGGCAACTGTCTCTTTGCTGCTCACGCGGAGAGCTTCGCCATGCTGCAGCAGCTCGTACACCGCATGCTGCTGGCCTGCAACACCAGCAGGACAAGACCTGCAGCAGCTGCAGCAGCAGCAGCAGCTGCTGCTGCTGCTGCTGCTGCCGTTGCTGCTCAAACAGGAACGGTCTATCCAGCTCCACCCGCTACTGCTGCTGCTGCTGCTGCTGCAGACAAACAGCAGCAGCAGACAGCAGATGATTTGTCAGATGGAAGCAGCAAGCTGGATGCAAACGAGAACACAGCAGCAGCAGCAGCAGCAGCAGCAAAAGGAGCAAGAGCAGCAGGCCAAGCAGCAGGTGGTGCTGCTCCGCCAGGAGCACCAGAGAACGCCAATCCGTCAGGGGTCCCTCAGCAGCAGCAGCAGCAGCAGCAGCAGCAGCAAAGGCGTCTGCGCCCCTCTGCTGCTCGCAAGCTGTTGCATGCGTTCTTAGAAGAGGAAGCAGCAGACCTCGGCCACGCGCAGCTGCCTGTGGGGGGGGGAGGGTCTGCGGTGCCGCGGCTGCAGCAGCTGCAGCAGCTGCAGCAGCCAGCAGCAACTGCAGCTGCTGCTGCACACTCTGAGCAGCAGCAGCAGCAACAAACCCAGACTAAACAAAGACGCCGACAGATATCCATAGGGATCCTCATTGAAGAGGTAAACGCACAATAAACCTTAAACCCTAAACCCTAAACCCTAACAAACCCTAACAAACCCTAACAAACCCTAAACCCTAACAAACCCTAAACCCTAAACCCTAGACCCTAACAAACCGTAAACCCTCTTAGTGCCAGTCTGAAGGAGATGATAGCGCCATGACAACCTCTGCTGTTTGTGCTGCTGCATGGATTGCTGCTGCTGCATGCGTTGCTGCTGCTGTTTGTGCTGCTGCTGCTTTGCTGCTTGCAGATATGCTGCTCGCTGTTGAGCAGCACCACGAACCTCCCCTTCTGCTGCGTCTGCTGCAGCGACGCTGCATGCAGCCTGCAGCTGCTGCTGCAGGACGAGAGGCATCTGCAGCTGGAGGTGGACTTGGCGGACTGGAGGGTCTTAGACCTCTGCCCGAAGCCAGCAGCAGCAGCAGCTGCTGCTGCTACTGCTGCTGCTGCTGCTGCTGCTCCTGGCACCAACAGCGAGATGCAGCAGAAACCCCAGCAGCAGCAGCGACGCCTCGCCCCCTGGTCAAGCAAACTGCACCGCAAAGTTGCTGCAGCTGACGCAGGAGCAGCAACATCCGCTGCTGCTGCTGCTGCTGCTGCTGCTGCTGCTGAAGGTGCAGCTGAGCCTGCTACTGATACTGCTTCTGTACGCGCACCTGAACCTGCTGCTGATGCTGCTGCAGGCCCTGGGGGGCAGCCAACTCGTACTGCTTCTTGCTCTGAAGAGGCCCTAGCGACAGCAGCAGAAGCAGCAGCAGCGAGAGCAGCAGCAGCAGCAGGAGACCTGCATGCAGCAGCAGCAGCAGCAGCAGCAGGACGTCCGTCCCCCGCACCAAAAGCTCCCGGTAGAGTCCGCGCGAAGCTGCAGCAGCTGCTGCCAGCAATGAAGCAGCGTGCTGCTGCTGCTGCTGCTGCTCCAGCTGCGCAGCTGCATCGCCTTGTCTCTCACGCAACAGCAGCAGCAGCAGCACACAGAGCTGCTGGCTTAGGCAGCCGCATGCAGTCTGCAGCATCTGCTGATTTCCTTGAGGGACGTGCAGCAGCAGAAGTAGAAGCAGCAGACGCACGTGCAGCAGCAGCAGCTACAGCAGCTGCTAGTGCTGCTGATGCTGCTGCTGCTGCTGCTGCTGCTGCTGATGCTGGCCCCTCAAAGTGGTCCCTCTTCGAGCACCGCAGGGACAGCAAGTTTCTCAGCAGCAGCAGCAGCA
>NW_013570273.1:14804-18083 GCF_000499745.2 Eimeria mitis | reverse complement strand
CATCTGCTGATTTCCTTGAGGGACGTGCAGCAGCAGAAGTAGAAGCAGCAGACGCACGTGCAGCAGCAGCGATGAGGAAGCATCAGGGGCAGTGGGCACGCTGGCGCCCTACTCAGATGACGAGCACACAGTGCTGACGTCTAGCAGCAGCAGCAGCAGCAGCAGCAGTGAGTCGAAGCTGCATGAAGCAGCAGCAGATGCAGCAGCAGCAGAGGCAGAAGACACAGCAGCAGCAGATGCAGCAACAGAAGAGGCAGCAGCAGAAGAGGCAGTAACAGAAGAGGCAGCAGCAGCAGCAGCAGCAGCAGCAGCAGCAGCAGAAGCAATCGTAGAAGAAGAGGCTTCGCTGCTTCTGAAGCTGCGCGAGCAGTTTGCTGCAGAGACATCTTCGATAGCAGCACATGAAGAAACTGCAGCAGCAGCAGCAGCAGCAGCAGCGGGAGGGACTGAAGCACCTGCAGCGACCCCGGGGAGCCCTGAAGCAGCAGCAGCAGCAGCAGAAGCAGCAGCAGCAGCAGCAGCAGCAGACCTGTTTGATTCCTTCCCCGTCACAGCTGTTGGGAGAGAAGCTGACGAAGCAAAGCAGGAGCTGCTGCGGGGGCTGCAGAAGGAGCAGCGGGAGCGCACGCGAGAGAGGGAGGAGCAGCAGCAGCAGCAGGAACAGCAGGAACAGCAGCAGCAGCAGCAGCAACAGCAGCAGAAACGACAGCAGCACGAGCTGGAGGAAGAGGAGCAGCAGCAGCGACGACGCATGCAGCTGTCGCAGCCCGCTTTCTCTGTCTCTTACTTTTTGGGTATTGTGCTGCCTGCGGGTGTGAAGGCAGTGCGTATCATCTCTCCTCTCTTTGAGCTGCAGACACAGCAGCAGCAGCAGCAGCAGCAGCAGCAGCAGCAGCAGCAGCGGGATGCAGCAGCAGCAGCAGCAACTGAAGACAACGTGGGGGCTGATGTATGGAGACAGAAAGAAGGCCTCACCCACAGACTGTCAGCTCACGCTGTCTCTCTTCGCTGCAGCCACAGATTTGTTGTTCTAGATTGCGGCCGCTTTCAGGTACTGCTGCTGCTGCTGCTGCTGCTGCTGCTGCTGTTGCTAGTGTTCCTGCGGCTGCTGTTGCTGCTGCTGCTGCTGCTGTTTCTGCTGCTGCTGCTGCTGCTTTGGGGTCGGTTGCATTCCTCCTGCCGGGTTGGCCGTCTCGTGCATAACTGTTCTGCTCTTTGCTGCTGCTGCTGCTGTTGCTGCTGCTGCTGCTGCTGCTGCTGCTTTTGCTGCGTGCGTTCAGGTATTTGACTATTTGCTGCTGCACATCGACCCCGTGCGGGTGTCTCTGACGTCTGCATTCGTGGAGTGTATCTACAGCTTCTTCTTTCCTCCTGCTGCACCCCAAGCAGCAGATGCTGTTGCTCTTCTCGCCCCTTCATTCAAGTGGCCTGCTGCAGCAGCAGCAGCTGCTGCTGCTGGCAGCTTCTGCAGCCAAAGCTCAGGAGAACTCGCTTCACCGACTGAAGCAGCAGTTGCTGCTGCTGCTTCGGTTGATGTGGCGGTGCTGCGGAGGGGCCAAGGAGCAGCAGCAGCAGCAGCAGCAGCAAGGGGAGAGCAGGCACATCTTTCATGTAGGTATTGATTGCAGATAGCGCAGCTGCTGCGGTGTCTCTGCTGCTGCTGCTGCTGCTGACGACATTTGCTGCTGCTGCTGCTGCTGCTGCTGTGATGTGCTGCGTGCGGCCGCAGGGACGGGGTCAAGAAGCAGCAGCTTATTGGGGAGCCAGGCAGGGGCCCAGAGAGGAGCAGCAGCAGCAGCAGCAGCAACAGCAGCAGATTCATCACGGCGGCTGCCCGCGAGACCCCAGCAGCAGCAGCAGCAGCCTGCGTTGCTGCCGCAGCAGCAGCAGCAGGCACAGCAGCAGCAGGATCCAGGCCTTGGGGTGTACTTCCGCTTCGTCCGAGTCTCTCCTTTTGCTGCTGCTGTAACATACAGAGGTTTGTCCTGCAGCAGAGGCGGCGGCTCCCTGGGGATGCACATGGATTATGGTTTGCGGACGAGGGTTTAGGGTTTAGGGTTTGTTGAGGGTTTAGGGTTTAGGGTTTGTCGAGGGTTTATCGTCTAGGGTTTGTTGAGAGTTTACGGTTTATGGTTTGTTGAGGGTTTAGGGTTTAGGGTTTGTTGAGGGCTTAGGGTTTAGAGTTTGTTGAGGGTTTAGGGTTTAGGGTTTAGGGTTTAGGGTTTGTTGGGTGTTTCAGGCGCTATCCGGCTGGACAACGTGTTGGTGGAGCTTCGCGCGTTCGAGGTTCAGCACAAACTCAAACCCTTCAAAACCCTCATCGATAAATATATCTGGTTCCTAGGCAAACAAGTCAGGCCGCAAACCCTAAACCCTAAACCCTAAACCCTAGAAAACCCTAAACCATAGCAAAGCCTAGACCGTAGCGAACCCTTCAAAACCCTCATCGATAAATATATTTGGTTTCTAGGCAAACAAGTCAGGCCGCAAACCCTAAACCCTAAACCCTAAACCCTAGAAAACCCTAAACCCTAGCAAAGCCTAGACCGTAGCGAACCCTTCAAAACCCTCATCGATAAATATATCTGGTTCCTATGCAGACAAGCCACGACACAAACCCTAAACCCTAAACCCTAAACCCTAGCAACCTAGCAAAGCGTAAACCCTAGCGAAACATAAACCCTAGCAAACCTCAAACCCTAGAAAACCCTAAACCCTGACAAACCCTCAACAGGGTTCACAGCGAGAGATATCTCAAACCCTCAGCTGTTGCGTGACTAGACAACTCTCTTGTACCCAAACCCTAAACTCTAAACCCTAAACCCTAAACCCTAAACCCTAAACCTTTCCATCCACCGCACGCGAAGGCTGCCTGCTGTGTTAACCCGCTTTGCACTACAGCTACATCTACTGCTACTCCTGCTGCTGCTGCTGCTGCTGCTGCTGCTGCTGCTGCAGGCAACGGGTCGCGTGATAAGCCACAAGCTGCTGCTGCTGCTGAAGCGAAAGAGGCAGCATGCAGGGGAGAGCTTCTCGGATATGAAGAAGATGGATCTGCTGTTTGGGTCTCGATAGAAAAAAAAAAAAGAAAAGACAGCTGCTGCAGCGCAGCAGCACAGCAGCAACTTGCTGCTGCAGCGCAGCAGCACAACAGCAACTTGCTGCTGCAGCGCAGCAGCACAACAGCAACCTGCTGCAGCCCGCAACCTGCTACAGCGCAGCAGGATAGCAGCAACCTAGTGCTGCGGCTACAGCTCGCATCAGCTGCAGCAGCACCTG
>NW_013570273.1:12783-14704 GCF_000499745.2 Eimeria mitis | reverse complement strand
ATAGCAGCAACCTAGTGCTGCGGCTACAGCTCGCATCAGCTGCAGCAGCACCTGCTGCTGCTGCTGCTGCAGCAGCACCTGCTGCTGCTGCAGCTGCAGCAGCACCTGCTGCTGCTGCAGCAGCACCTGCTGCTGCTGCTGCTGTCTTATTTTGCCGCTGCTGCCGCCTATTCAAATGTAGAGCAGTGCTGCTATTGCTTCTGCTGCAGCAGCAACAGCAGCAGCAGCAGAAACCGAACTATTGCCATTGATAAAGTCTGTTATTCAGGTGTACAGATAACGTTTGCTGCTGCTTTTGCAGCACTGCAGCAGCAGCAGCAGCTGCTGCTGCTGCTGCAGAGATCCTGGTCTAAAATATATTGCAGCAGCAGCAGCTGCTGCTGCTGCAGCAGCTGCTGCTGCTCCCTACGGAGGTCTGAGTTGAACCTCTCGCCCACTAACAGCACCGCTAGCAGCAATGCAGCAACAGCAACACCAGCAGCAGCAGCAGCAGCAGCAGCAGCAGCAGCAGCAGGTATGCGGTGTATCTAGCAGCGCTCGAAGACCCTGTAGAGGGCCTTGAGGTTTGTTAGCTCTCTCACAGTCCCGTCGGTGAAGAACCTGAAGACAAACACCAACGCATGCGCTGCAGCACAGCAACTGCAGCAGCAGCAGCAGCAGCAGCAGCAGCACAATACAGTAGCAGCAGCAGCAACAGCACCATTAGCTCCAGCAGCAGCTGCTGCAACAATCGCAGCAGCAGCAGGAACACCTCTCCTAGCAGCAGAAGTAGCTTCCCCAGGAGCAGCTGTAGCCACAGCAGCAGCAGCAGGATACAGCACCGCCACCAGCAGCAACAGCAGCAGCAGCAGCAGCAGCAGCAGCAGCAGCAGCAGCAGCAGCAGCAAGTACCGCTTGGGTATGCGGGCCCTCCAGTAGAAACGCAGAGCCGGCATCAGCACGCAGCTAAACATCCGCCTGGTCTCTGCGCCCGCCGCCATCTGCCCCTCCAAGTCTCCACTCTCCCTGAGCAGCAGCAGCAGCAGCAGCAGCAGCAGCAGCAGCAGCAGCAGCGGTGATAGTAGTAGTTACAGCAGGAGGTGCAGTAGGAACAGCAGCAGCAGCAACAGCAGCAGCAGCTGCAGCAGCAGCAGCAGCACGGGATAACACCGCCCCGCCAGGCGTACTTGTGAGCTGCTGCTTCCTCGCGGAGCGCTGTCTTCTGCTGCAGCAGCAGAGAACTGCTGCTGTTCTCTTGCTGCGTTTGCTGTTGCTGCTGCTGCTGCTGCTGCTGCTGCTGCGCCGCACCCGCTGCCGGAGTGACACCAGCAGCAGCAGCAGCAGCAGCAGCAGTTTCTACGTCCTCGGGATCCTCAACTGTAGTGTATGCATCCGCTAACACGAGAGCGATGCCTTGGAGGCACACAGACTCCTCAGTCCAGTCTACCTGCAGCAGCAGCAGCAGCAGCAGCAGCAGCAGCAGCAGCGGCAGCAGCAGCAGCAGCAGCAGCAAATGGACGAACCACATGAGCACAGCAACCTCCAATACGAGCTAAACCAGCAGCAGCAACAACAGCAACAGCAGCAACAGCAGCAGCAGCAGCAGCATACCTCTGCAGCCAGCTGCAGCAGCAAATGCCGGAGGCGAAGAGGAGAAGGCAGATGGCGGCCGCAGCACAAAGGGAGACCAAGGAGACAAGTGTCTCCTTTTATACTATAACTGTCTCCTTTTATACTATAACTGTCTCCTTTTATACTATAACTGTCTCCTTTTGTGTAACTGTCTCCTTTTGTATAAGTGTCTCCTTTTATTACAACGCCAAAGTAATCTGCTAGCAACGCACGGCGCTGCAGCAGCCTGCAGCAGAGAGAACGAGCTTCCTCCTGTAGCTGCTGCTGCTGCTGCTGCTGCAGTTGCTGCTGCTGCTGCTGCAGTTGCTGC
>NW_013570273.1:7475-10183 GCF_000499745.2 Eimeria mitis | reverse complement strand
CTCTCCCTCTCCCAGCTGCTGCAGATACACCTCAGCAGGCTCAGACACACGAACACCACCAGCAGCAGCAGCAGCAGCAGCAGCAGCAGCAGCAGCAGCAGCAGAACTGCTGCAATCCACGCTCCCACCAGACAGCAATGATACTAACTCCTGCAATAAAGGACACACATGGTCGCGGTTGTTGCTGCTGCTGCTGCTGCTGCTGTTGCTGCTGCTGTCGCTGCTGCTGGTGGCGTCTGCAGCAGCATCGTTCCTACTTCCCTCTGCTGCTTCGTCCTGATCCATCTCTCCTTGCTGCTGCTGCTGCTGCTGTTGCTGCTGCATCTGTTGTCTCTGCTGCTGCTGACTCCGAAGGAAGCTAACAGCAGCAGCAGGCAGCGAGGATTTCAGGTGTATAGGCAGCAGCGTTGCTGCTAGTGCTGCGCCATGGATCCTCTCTATAACCCTCAGGGCCCCCCCCTGCAGCAGGGAGACGCCGCGCAGCAGCCGCAGCTCTGCTTCTGTTGGTAGCCTTTCTTCGTCTTCTGTGCAGCAGCAGCTGCAGCTGCTGCTGCTGCTGCTGCTGCTGCTGGTGCTGCTGCTGGTGGTGGTGTCTGTGGGTTGCTGCTGCTGTTTGCGCTGCTTCCGTAGCTGCAGCAGCAGCTGCTTGGCTTCTGCAAGGCCAAAGGCTTGTGTATTGAGGTCAGGTAGCTGCTGCTGCTGCTGCTGCTGCTGCTGCTGCTGTCTGCGCATGCTGAAGGCAACGTGGGGGTTGTTGATAGCATAGCGGGAGACGATATGTAGACAGCGTAGATATTCATCTGCTGCTGCTGCTGCAGTTGGTGCTGCTGCTGCTGCTGCTGCTGCTGCTGCTGCTGATACTTTAGCAGCAGAAGCAGAGAGAAACGCAGCTCTTCTCGCATTTAAATTATAAAATAAATCTGTTGCTTTTATTGTTGTGCCAGCTGTACGGGGGCAGGGCCTCGGTGTCTCGGCGAGGGCCCCTGAGGTGTACGTACACTCCAATCCATGGGGGGCCCCCCGCTGCTTGGTGGTTACATAAACCCTAGCTAGCATAGAGAGAGCAGCGAGTGCTTCTCCCCTGAAGCCAAAGGAGCTTAGCTGCTGCAGCTGCTGCAGCTGCTGCAGCTTGCTGGTGCAGTGACGAGCACACAGCAGCGGCAGGTCTGCTGCTGCTACACCGCTGCCGTTGTCTGCTACCTGCAGCAGCTTGAGGCCCCCCCCCACGCAGTGTACAGACACCCGAAGGGCCCCCGCATCTATGCTGTTCTCTATCAACTCTTTTAGTGCTGCTGAGGGCCGGCTCACCACCTCCCCTGCTGCTATGCGCCGCACCACCTCATCCGGCAGCAAACGGATACGTCCCCCTGCTGCTGCTGCTGCTGCTGCTGAGGAGGAAGAGGAGGAGGAGGGACGGGGTGGGGGGTGGGGTGCTGCTGCTGCTGCTGCTGCTGGTAAAGCAAACTGAGGGAAAGATGCTGCTGCTGATGAATATGAATCTGCTGCTGATGGAGAGACAGTACTTGCTGCTGCTGCTGATTCCTTCTCAACATCATCTGCTGCTGCTCCTGCTGCTGCTGCTGCTGCTTCGGTGGCTTTTGCTGCTGGTTCCCTAGAATGCTGCGTCGCCGGTGCTGCTGCTGCTGCTGCTGCAGCATCCGCAATCTCATCAGGGTCCCACATGGTGCCACCTGCTGCTGCTGCTGCTGCTGTTGCTGCTGCTGCTGTTGCTACTGCTGCTGCTGCTGCTGCGGCTGCTGCGGGTACACCAACTGCCAGTGCTGCTGCGGTCGCAGTTGCTGCTGCTGCTGCTGCTGCTGCTGCTGCTGCTATCGCTGCCTGTCCAGTGTCGGCGCAGCCTTTCCTGCTGCTGCTGCGCTTGCTGCTAGAGCTGCTGCAGTTTCGTTTGCTGCTGCTGCAGCTGTATCTTTTGCTGTTTGTGTGTGTTGCTGCTTGCTGCGGTGCTGCTGCTTGGGGCCCCCCTCAGGCGCGCTGGGGGCCCCCCGCTGCTGCCTTCGTTGCTGCTCGGTATAGAGGGTTTGTTTGTGTTATTTAATTGTTTATTTATTTGTTTTGTTTATTTATTTTGTTTTTTTTGTCTTTTTGTTGATAGTAAACAAAAAACAAACCACAGATTAGGCGAAGACGGTGGGGTTGTTGTTCTCCAAGCCCCGGGGCAGCAGCAGCAACAGGGTGCCTCAGCTAGGAGTCACAGGGAAACATCTGCTGCTGGTCCCGCTGCTGCTGCTGCAGTGCTGTGCTGCTGCTTCCTCTTCATGGACGCATACCCCAGGGCAGCAGCAGTAGCAGCAGCAGCAGCAGCAGCAGGTGCTGCATCGGCAGCAACAGGACCAGCACGAGCATCCGCTGCAGCGCCTTCCCGAGCAGCAGCAGCAGCAGCAGCAGCAGCAGCAGTATAGCCAGTATCGGCAACAGCAGCAGCAGCAGCAGTAGCAGCAGCAGCAGTATAGCCAGTATCGGCACCAGCAGCAACAGCAGCATCAGCAGCAGCAGCAGCAGCAGCAGCAGGAAGATGAACGGCTGCAGCAAGCGTGCGTCTTGTGCTGCTCTGCATCCCTCTCTGTCTTTGGTTCCTTACGGCCGCCAGATACGTCACTGGGAAGCAGCAGAAATACTGCGGCGCATGCGCAGCAGCGAGAGCAGCAGCAGCCACAAACTACACCCCTGTATGGATACATGGTACGATA